>NC_091884.1:3713770-3716270 GCF_019399895.1 Cardiocondyla obscurior | reverse complement strand
GCGGTGTACCCGAGGTGTTTTTCTCGGGGATCTGGATGCGGATTCGGGGAAAGGGACGCCATGGCTGCAGGATGCGCCCCTCTTCGGAATTTTCGGAGGGGGCCATCAAGTCGAACCCCCCCCTAATGAGAAAATTAGGGGCTCGCCACCTGACTATCCTGTCTAGGCAGTGAGATGTCAGGTAAGAGGGGGATCTCGGCGCCACCGAGCCTTGGGGTTGCCAGCCCCTCCGCTCGTATAAGTTGGCCCTGTCACACAAAGAAACCAAGCCTCGGATACCAGCGGGGAGCCCTCAGGCTCTTCCGCACCAACACTACCCTCAACAGCAGGACCATCCAGTTACCGGTGCGAATTTCCGGGATGCAATAGAAGCTTCCCCACCAACCGAGGAAGAGGCCAACACCAACAAAAAGCACACAAGGACGAATATGATGCACGCCTCCAGGTGCCAAAAGATAAAGCCAGATGGACGGAAGAAGAAATGACAATGATGGCCAGAAAAGAAGCACAGTTGATGAAATCTAACACACCACCTAGATTCATGAACCAAGAACTAGTGCGATGCTTCCCAGATCGAACAGTCGAGGCGATTAAGGGAAAAAGAAAGCAACTGGCCTACCGAAATCTGGTGACAGCGCTGCTAGATGAAGAAGACGCTGGAGAAGAAGAAATAATAGAGTATCCGAATACTGAGGAAACAGATGTCGCGGAGGAAAATATTCTAAAATACCTAGAATCATTACGAAAACCAAGATGCGAGGGATATAACACAGAACAGCTCTGTAAAATCATTAGAGAAGCAAGGTCCTCTGGTAAAGAAACAACGCTACAAAAAGCAGCGCTGTACATCAGAGAAACATTCCATCTACCTCCAAAAAGAAGGAAGAAACCTCGACAAACCACAATCCAGGCCGAGGAAAATAACAGAAAAAGAAGAAGAAGAGAATACGCAGCCACCCAGGAACTATGGAAACGAGATCGAAAGAGATGCGTAAGCAACATA
Source organism: Cardiocondyla obscurior (assembly GCF_019399895.1). Taxonomy (NCBI): domain Eukaryota; kingdom Metazoa; phylum Arthropoda; class Insecta; order Hymenoptera; family Formicidae; genus Cardiocondyla; species Cardiocondyla obscurior. Next base: position 3,715,267 of record NC_091884.1, on the reverse strand, counting down.
CTTGAGGATCTAAATAATGTCGCACAACCACCTAGAGACATTATGGAACCATACTGGTCAGCAGTAATGTCCACAACAGCTGACCAAAGACCAAGTATACGCAGATCTCAAAACCATGAAGGAATATGGTGTCCAATCACACAAGAAGACCTGAAATGGGGACGTCTATCAAATACAACAGCGGCAGGCCCGGATCAAATATCAGCGAGGCTCTTGAGATCAGTTCCAAGCGAAGTCCTGATTAGAATATTTAATCTGATCATGTGGTGCGGGGACTTACCTGAGGACTTGCTGAAATCAAGAACAGTCTTCTTACCCAAGAAGAAAGACCCAGAAAGTCCGGGAGACTTCAGGCCGATTACCATACCATCGGTATTAGTCAGGAGCATGCATAAAATCCTGGCAAAAAGGATGGACACCACTCTAGACATCGATCCACGACAACGAGCTTTCCGTAAAACAGATGGGTGCGCGGACAACACCTTCCTACTGGATACTCTCTTGAGAGCACATAGAAGATACTTCAAGCCCCTCTATATGGCTTCCTTGGACGTTGCAAAAGCATTCGACTCCGTCTCGCATGAGGCAATAGAGGCAGTGCTGATGAACGCAGGAGTGCCAATAGCGATGGTGCGATATCTAAGAAAGATATACCAAAGATCTAGCACAATACTAGAAGGTGAAGAATGGATCTCACGTCCAATACATCCACAGAGAGGAGTGAGACAGGGTGATCCTCTCTCTCCGATCATCTTTAATGTGGTAACGCACCATCTGCTTCAAAAAGTCTCAAAGGACATAGGAGTGCGATTAGGCGAGACGCTGATTAATGCGGCGGCATTCGCGGACGACATCCTACTGTTCGCATCAACATCTAAGGGACTTCAACAACTGATAGATGAAGTATCAACCGGCCTGGAGGAATGCGGCATGAAACTGAATCCAGCGAAAAGTATTACCTTATCTCTGAAAGTGGCCCCACATATTAAGAAAACGGCAGTAGATGAAACATCTATATTCACCGTCTACGGGCAGAGACTCACGCCAGTCAAACGAACAGACCAATGGAAGTACCTAGGAATACAATTTACACCTGAAGGCAAAAGTCAATGCAAGCCAATGGAGATGCTACAGCCACTACTCAATAAGATCACGAGAGCTCCATTGAAGCCGCAACAGAGACTGTTCACACTAAGAACGTTTGTGGTGCCGAAACTACACCATCAATTGGCACTAGGGGCAACTACAATCGGCACTCTAAATAAAGTGGACAAACTGCTGAGACACGCGGCAAGAAGATGGCTGGCTCTGCCCCACGATGTGCCAACAGCATACTTCCACGCAGCTGTAAAAGATGGTGGACTAGGAATCCCGTCACTAAGATGGACAGGACCTCTGCAACGTAGGGGAAGACTAATAGCAGCCAGAAGAACCCACTTTCAGCAAGGATTCAATGAATTCTTCAACAGCGAAATCGAGAAATGCACTAGACGACTG
>NC_091884.1:3706270-3708770 GCF_019399895.1 Cardiocondyla obscurior | reverse complement strand
TGCCACCCGTCGGCCTACAGCTTAGAGAGCTCGAGAAAGCAACACGAGGCTCGGGGACTTTGCCACTCCGCCGGCCGACAGCTTAGAGAGCTCGAAAACACAGCACAAATCGCGAAAATTTATCCTGCCACAATATAAGAACTCAGATACCTCAAAACAATACGGAGAACGATAAGTTATTTGCCCGAAACGTTCGGAAGCAGCCCCGAGCAGTAGCAACACGAGGCTCGCGTACTTTGCCGATCGGACCGCGGAAGTAACTCCGAGCCGAAAGCAACACGAGGCTCGCGTACTTTGCCGCTAGGACCGCGCGGAAGTAACTCCGAGCCGAAAGCAACACGAGGCTCGCGTACTTTGCCGCTAGGACCGCGCGGAAGTAACTCCGAGCCGAAAGCAACACGAGGCTCGCGTACTTTGCCGATCGAACCGCGCGGAAGTAACTCCGAGCCGAAAGCAACACGAGGCTCGCGTACTTTGTCGCTAGGACCGCGCGGAAGTAACTCCGAGCCGAAAGCAACACGAGGCTCGCGTACTTTGACGGTCGGACCGCCCGGAAGTAACTACGTGCAGAAAGCAACACAAAACTCGTAAACTTAGCCGCTCGTCGGCCGAAATTACGAAGAGCTCAAGAAAATAACACGAGATTTAAGAACATAGACGATCGCCAGCAGAGAGCTCGAAAACAGCACAAAAACGAAAATTTAACTTACGAGAAAATAGCTAAGATAGCTTAAAAAACAATACGGAGAACAAAAAGTTGATTGCCCGAAACGTTCGGAAGCAGCCCGAGCAGTAGCAACACAGGGCTCGCGGACTTTGTTGTCCGAACCGCTCGAAAGTAGCTACGAGCCGAAAGCAACACGAGGCTCGCGTACTTTGCCGATCGGACCGCGCGGAAGTAACTCCGAGCCGAAAGCAACACGAGGCTCGCGTACTTTGCCGATCGGACCGCGCGGAAGTAACTCCGAGCCGAAAGCAACACGAGGCTCGCGTACTTTGCCGCTAGGACCGCGCGGAAGTAACTCCGAGCCGAAAGCAACACGAGGCTCGCGTACTTTGCCGCTAGGACCGCGCGGAAGTAACTCCGAGCCGAAAGCAACACGAGGCTCGCGTACTTTGCCGATCGGACCGCGCGGAAGTAACTCCGAGCCGAAAGCAACACGAGGCTCGCGTACTTTGCCGCTAGAACCGCGCGGAAGTAACTCCGAGCCGAAAGCAACACGAGGCTCGCGTACTTTGCCGCAGGACCGCGCGGAAGTAACTCCGAGCCGAAAGCAACACGAGGCTCGCGTACTTTGCCGCTAGGACCGCGCGGAAGTAACTCCGAGCCGAAAGCAACACGAGGCTCGCGTACTTTGCCGCTAGGACCGCGCGGAAGTAACTCCGAGCCGAAAGCAACACGAGGCTCGCGTACTTTGCCGCTAGGACCGCGCGGAAGTAACTCCGAGCCGAAAGCAACACGAGGCTCGCGTACTTTGCCGATCGAACCGCGCGGAAGTAACTCCGAGCCGAAAGCAACACGAGGCTCGCGTACTTTGTCGCTAGGACCGCGCGGAAGTAACTCCGAGCCGAAAGCAACACGAGGCTCGCGTACTTTGACGGTCGGACCGCCCGGAAGTAACTACGAGCAAAGCAACACAAAACAAACTTAGCCGCTCGTCGGCCGAAATTACGAAGAGCTTAAGAAAATAACACGAGATTTAAGAACATAGACGATCGCCAGCAGAGAGCTCGAAAAACAGCACAAAACGCGAAAATTTAACTTTTACGAGAAAATAGCTAAGATAGCTTAAAAAAACAATACGGAGAACAAAAAGTTGATTGCCCGAAACGTTCGGAAGCAGCCCCGAGCAGTAGCAACACAGGCTCGCGGACTTTGTTGTCCGAACCGCTCGAAAGTAACTACGAGCCGAAACAACACGAGGCTCGCGTACTTTGCCGATCGGACCGCGCGGAAGTAACTCCGAGCCGAAAGCAACACGAGGCTCGCGTACTTTGCCGATCGAACCGCGCAGAAGTAACTCCGAGCCGAAAGCAACACGAGGCTCGCGTACTTTGTCGCTAGGACCGCGCGGAAGTAACCCGAGCCGAAAGCAACACGAGGCTCGCGTACGCCGCTAGGACCGCGCGGAAGTAACCTGAGCCGAAAGTAACACGAGGCTCGCGTACTTTGCCGATCGGACCGCGCGAAGCTAACTGAGCCGAAAGCAACACGAGGCTCGCGTACTTTGTCGCTAGAACCGCGCGGAAGTAACTCCGAGCCGAAAGCAACACGAGGCCCGCGTACTTTGCCGCTCGGACCGCGCGGAAGTAACTCCGAGCCGAAAGCAACACGAGGCTCGCGTACTTTGCCGCTAGGACCGCGCGGAAGTAACTCCGAGCCGAAAGCAACACGAGGCTCGCGTACTTTGCCGCTAGACCGCGCGGAAGTAACTCCGAGCCGAAAGCAACACGAGGCTCGCGTACTTGCCGATCGACCGCGCGGAAGCAACTCCGAGCC
>NC_091884.1:3627366-3706262 GCF_019399895.1 Cardiocondyla obscurior | reverse complement strand
TGCCGATCAAACCGCGCGGAAGTAACTCCGAGCCGAAAGCAACACGAGGCTCGCGCCGTCCGCCACAATCGCAGCGGAAGAGTAACTCAGCCGAAAGCAACACGGGCTCGCGTACTTTGCCGCTAGGACCGCGCGGGAGTAACTCCGAGCCGAAAGCAACACGAGGCTCGCGTACTTTGCCGCTAGGACCGCGCGGAAGTAACTCCGGCCGAAAGCAACACGAGGCTCGCGTACTGCCGATCAGACCGCGCGGAAGTAACTCCGAGCCGAAAGCAACACGGGCTCGCGTACTTTGCCGCTAGGACCGCGCCAAGTAACTCCGAGCCGAAAGCAACACGAGGCTCGCGTACTTTGCCGATCGAACCGCGCGGGTAACTCCAGCGAGAAAGCAACACGGGCTCGCGTACTTGCCGCTAGAACCGCGCGAAGTAACTCAGGCCGAAAGCAACACGAGGCTCGCGTACTTTGCCGATCGAACCGCGCGGAAGTAACTCCGAGCCGAAAGCAACACGAGGCTCGCGTACTTTGCCGCTAGGACCGCGCGGAAGTAACTCCGAGCCGAAAGCAACACAGGCTCGCGTACTTTGCCGCTCGGATCGCGCGGAATGTCGAGCCGAAAGCAACACGAGGCTCGCGTACTTAGCCGCTAGGACCGCGCGGAAGTAACTCCGAGCCGAAAGCAACACGAGGCTCGCGCTTAACCGCTAGGACCGCGCGGAAGTAACTCCGAGCCGAAAGCAACACGAGGCTCGCGTACTTTGCCGATCAACCGCGCGGAAGTAACCAGGCCCGAAGAAAGCAACACGGGCTCGCGTACTTTGTCGCTAGGACCGCGCGGGAGTAACTCCGAGCCGAAAGCAACACGAGGCTCGCGTACTTTGCCGCTAGGACCGCGCGGAGGTAACTCCGAGCCGAAAGCAACACGAGGCTCGCGTACTTTGCCGATCGGACCGCGCGGAAGTAACTCCGGCCGAGCAACACGAGGCTCGCGTACTTTGCCGCTAGGACCGCGCGGAAGTAACTCCGAGCCGAAAGCAACACGAGGCTCGCGTACTTTGCCGCTAGGACCGCGCGGAAGTAACTCCGAGCCGAAAGCAACACGAGGCTCGCGTACTTTGCCGCTAGGACCGCGCGGAAGTAACTCCGAGCCGAAAGCAACACGAGGCTCGCGTACTTTGCCGATCGAACCGCGCGGAAGTAACTCCGAGCCGAAAGCAACACGAGGCTCGCGTGCTTTGTCGCTAGGACCGCGCGGAAGTAACTCCGAGCCGAAAGCAACACGAGGCTCGCGTACTTTGACGGTCGGACCGCCCGGAAGTAACTACGTGCAGAAAGCAACACAAAACTCGTAAACTTAGCCGCTCGTCGGCCGAAATTACGAAGAGCTCAAGAAAATAACACGAGATTTAAGAACATAGACGATCGCCAGCAGAGAGCTCGAAAAACAGCACAAAACGCGAAAATTTAACTTTTACGAGAAAATAGCTAAGATAGCTTAAAAAACAATACGGAGAACAAAAAGTTGATTGCCCGAAACGTTCGGAAGCAGCCCCGAGCAGTAGCAACACAGGGCTCGCGGACTTTGTTGTCGAACCGCTCGAAAGTAGCTACGAGCCGCAACACGAGGCTCGCGTACTTTGCCGATCGGACCGCGCGGAAGTAACTCCGAGCCGAAAGCAACACGAGGCTCGCGTACTTTGCCGATCGAACCGCGCGGAAGTAACTCCGAGCCGAAAGCAACACGAGGCTCGCGTACTTTGTCGCTAGGACCGCGCGGAAGTAACTCCGAGCCGAAAGCAACACGGGGCTCGCGTACTTTGCCGCTAGGACCGCGCGGAAGTAACTCCGAGCCGAAAGCAACACGAGGCTCGCGTACTTTGCCGATCGGACCGCGCGGAAGTAACTCCGAGCCGAAAGCAACACGAGGCTCGCGTACTTTGTCGCTAGGAACGCGCGGAAGTAACTCCGAGCCGAAAGCAACACGAGGCTCGCGTACTTTGCCGCTAGGACCGCGGAAGTAACTCCGAGCCAAAAAGCAACACGAGGCTCGCGTACTTTGCCGCTAGGATCGCGCGGAAGTAACTCCGAGCCGAAAGCAACACGAGGCTCGCGTACTTTGCCGCCAGGACCGCGCGGAAGTAACTCCGAGCCGAAAGCAACACGGGGCTCGCGTACTTTGCCGCTAGGACCGCGCGGAAGTAACTCCGAGCCGAAAGCAACACGAGGCTCGCGTACTTTGCCGATCGGACCGCGCGGAAGTAACTCCGAGCCGAAAGCAACACGAGGCTCGCGTACTTTGTCGCTAGGACCGCGCGGAAGTAACTCCGAGCCGAAAGCAACACGAGGCTCGCGTACTTTGGCGGTCGGACCGCCCGGAAGTAACTACGTGCAGAAAGCAACACAAAACTCGTAAACTTAGCCGCTCGTCGGCCGAAATTACGAGAGAGCTCAAAGAAATACGGGATTTAAGAACATAGACGATCATGAGAGTCGAAAAAACAGCACAAAAACGCGAAAATTTAACTTTTACGAGAAAATAACTCTAGATAGCAAAAACAATACGGAGAACAAAAGTTGATTGCCCGAAACGTTCGGAAGCAGCCCCGAGCAGTAGCAACACAGGGCTCGCGGACTTTGTTGTCAGGACGCTCGAAAGTAGCTACGAGCCGAAAGCAACACGAGGCTCGCGTACTTTGCCGATCGGACCGCGCGGAAGTAACTCCGAGCCGAAAGCAACACGAGGCTCGCGTACTTTGCCGATCGAACCGCGCGGAAGTAACTCCGAGCCGAAAGCAACACGAGGCTCGCGTACTTTGTCGCTAGGACCGCGCGGAGTAACTCCGAGCCGAAAGCAACACGAGGCTCGCGTACTTTGCCGCTAGGACCGCGCGGTAACTCCGAGCCGAAAGCAACACGAGGCTCGCGTACTTTGCCGATCGGACCGCGCGGAGTAACTCGAGCCGAAAGCAACACGAGGCTCGCGTACTTTGCCGATCGGACCGCGCGGAAGTAACTCCGAGCCGAAAGCAACACGAGGCTCGCGTACTTTGTCGCTAGAACCGCGCGGAAGTAACTCCGAGCCGAAAGCAACACGAGGCTCGCGTACTTTGCCGCTAGGACCGCGCGGAAGTAACTCCGAGCCGAAAGCAACACGAGGCTCGCGTACTTTGCCGCTAGGATCGCGCGGAAGTAACTCCGAGCCGAAAGCAACACGAGGCTCGCGTACTTTGCCGCTAGGACCGCGCAAGTAACTCCGAGCCGAAAGCAACACGAGGCTCGCGTACTTTGCCGCTAGGACCGCGCGGAAGTAACTCCGAGCCGAAAGCAACACGAGGCTCGCGTACTTTGCCGATCCGACCGCGCGGAAGTAACTCCGAGCCGAAAGCAACACGAGGCTCGCGTACTTTGTCGCTAGGACCGCGCGGAAGTAACTCCGAGCCGAAAGCAACACGAGGCTCGCGTACTTTGACGGTCGGACCGCCCGGAAGTAACTACGTGCAGAAAGCAACACAAAACTCGTACTTAGCCGCTCGTCGGCCGAAATTACGAAGAGCTCAAGAAAATAACACGAGATTTAAGAACATAGACGATCGCCAGCAGAGAGCTCGAAAAAACAGCACAAAACGCGAAAATTTAACTTTTACGAGAAAATAGCTAAGATAGCTTAAAAACAATACGGAGAACAAAAAGTTGATTGCGAAACGTTCGGGCAGCCCCGAGCAGTAGCAACACAGGGCTCGCGGACTTTGTTGTCCGAACCGCTCGAAAGTAGCTACGAGCCGAAAGCAACACGAGGCTCGCGTACTTTGCCGATCGGACCGCGCGGGAGGAACTCCGAGCCGAAAGCAACACGAGGCTCGCGTACTTTGCCGATCGAACCGCGCGGAAGTAACTCCGAGCCGAAAGCAACACGAGGCTCGCGTACTTTGTCGCTAGGACCGCGCGGAAGTAACTCCGAGCCGAAAGCAACACGAGGCTCGCGTACTTTGCCGCTAGGACCGCGCGGGAGTAACTCCGAGCCGAAAGCAACACGAGGCTCGCGTACTTTGCCGATCGGACCGCGCGGAAGTAACTCCGAGCCGAAAGCAACACGAGGCTCGCGTACTTTGCCGATCGAACCGCGCGGAGAAGTAACTCCGAGCCGAAAGCAACGCTCGCGTACTTTGTCGCTAGGACCGCGCGGAGTAACTCCAGCCGAAAGCAACACGGGCTCGCGTACTTTGCCGATCGGACCGCGAAGTAACTCCGAGCCGAAAGCAACACGAGCTCGCGTACTTTGCTTCGCTAGAACCGCGCGGAAGTAACTCGAGCCGAAAGCAACACAGGCTCGCGTACTTTGCCGCTAGGACCGCGCGGAGTAACTCGAGCCGAAAGCAACACAGGCTCGCGTACTGCCGCTAGGACCGCGCGGAAGTAACTCAGGCCGAAAGCAACACGAGGCTCGCGTACCATCGGGACCGCGCGGAAGTAACTCCGAGCCGAAAGCAACACGAGGCTCGCGTACTTTGCCGCTCGGACCGCGCGGAAGTAACTCCGAGCCGAAAGCAACACGAGGCTCGCGTACTTTGCCGCTAGAACCGCGCGGAAGTAACTCCGAGCCGAAAGCAACACAGGCTCGCGTACTTTGCCGATCGGACCGCGCGGAGTAACTCCGAGCCGAAAGCAACACGAGGCTCGCGTACTTTGCCGATAGGACCGCGCGGAAGTAACTCCGAGCCGAAAGCAACACGAGGCTCGCGTACTTTGCCGCTAGGACCGCGCGGAGTAACTCTCCGAAAGCAACACGAGGCTCGCACTTTGCCGCTAGGACCGCGCGGAAGTAACTCCGAGCCGAAAGCAACACGAGGCTCGCGTACTTTGCCACTAGGACCGCGCGGAAGTAACTCCGAGCCGAAAGCAACACGAGGCTCGCGTACTTTGCCGATCCGACCGCGCGGAAGTAACTCCGAGCCGAAAGCAACACGAGGCTCGCGTACTTTGTCGCTAGGACCGCGCGGAAGTAACTCCGAGCCGAAAGCAACACGAGGCTCGCGTACTTTGACGGTCGGACCGCTCGGAAGTAACTACGTGCAGAAAGCAACACAAAACTCGTAAACTTAGCCGCTCGTCGGCCGAAATTACCAAGAGCTCAAGAAAATAACACGAGATTTAAGAACATAGACGATCGCCAGCAGAGAGCTCGAAAAACAGCACAAAACGCGAAAATTTAACTTTACGAGAAAATAGCTAAGATAGCTTAAAACAATACGGAGAACAAAAAGTTGATTGCCCGAAACGTTCGGAAGCAGCCCCGAGCAGTAGCAACACAGGGCTCGCGGACTTTGTTGTTCGAACCGCTCGAAAGTAGCTACGAGCCGAAAGCAACACGAGGCTCGCGTACTTTGCCGATCGGACCGCGCGGAAGTAACTCCGAGCCGAAAGCAACACGAGGCTCGCGTACTTTGACGCTAGGACCGCGAAGTAACTCCGAGCCGAAAGCAACACGAGGCTCGCGTACTTTGCCGCATACGACCGCGCGGAAGTAACTCCGGCCGAAAGCAACACGAGGCTCGCGTACTTTGCCGCTAGGACCGCGCGGAAGTAACTCCGAGCCGAAACAACGAGGCTCGCGTACTTTGCCGCTAGGACCGCGCGGGTAACTCCGAGCCGAGCAACACGAGGCTCGCGTACTGCCGCTAGGACCGCGCGGAGTAACTCAGGCCAAAGCAACACGAGGCTCGCGTACTTTGCCGATCGGACCGCGCGGAAGTAACTCCGAGCCGAAAGCAACACGAGGCTCGCGTACTTTGTCGCTAGGACCGCGCTGAAGTAACTCCGAGCCGAAAGCAACACGAGGCTCGCGTACTTTGACGGTCGGACCGCCCGGAAGTAACTACGTGCAGAAAGCAACACAAAACTCGTAAACTTAGCCGCTCGTCGGCCGAAATTACGAAGAGCTCAAGAAAATAACACGAGATTTAAGAACATAGACGATCGCCAGCAGAGAGCTCGAAAAAACGCACAGCGAAAATTTAACTTTTACGAGAAAATAGCTAAGATAGCTTAAAACAATACGGAGAACAAAAGTTGATTGCCCGAAACGTTCGGAAGCAGCCCCGAGCAGTAGCAACACAGGGCTCGCGGACTGTTGTCCGAACGCTCGAAAGTAGCTACGAGCCGAAAGCAACACGAGGCTCGCGTACTTCCGATCGGACCGCGCGGAAGTAACTCCGAGCCGAAAGCAACACGAGGCTCGCGTACTTTGTCGCTAGGACCGCGCGGAAGTAACTCCGAGCCGAAAGCAACACGAGGCTCGCGTACTTTGCCGCTCGGACCGCGCGGAAGTAACTCCGAGCCGAAAGCAACACGAGGCTCGCGTACTTTGGCGCTAGGACCGCGCGGAAGTAACTCCGAGCCGAAAGCAACACGAGGCTCGCGTACTTTGCCGCTAGGACCGCGCGGAAGTAACTCCGAGCCGAAAGCAACACGAGGCTCGCGTACTTTGCCGCTCGGACCGCGCGGAAGTAACTCCGAGCCGAAAGCAACACGAGGCTCGCGTACTTTGCCGCTAGGACCGCGCGGAAGTAACTCCGAGCCGAAAGCAACACGGGCTCGCGTACTTTGCCGCTCGGACCGCGCGGAGTAACTCCGAGCCGAAAGCAACACGAGGCTCGCGTACTTTGCCCAGGACCGCGCGGAAGTTTCCGAGCCGAAAGCAACACGAGGCTCGCGTACTTTGCCGCTAGGACCGCGCGGAAGTAACTCGAGCCGAAAGCAACACGAGGCTCGCGTACTTTGCCGCTAGGACCGCGCGGGAGTAACTCCGAGCCGAAAGCAACACGAGGCTCGCGTACTTTGCCGCTAGGACCGCGCGGAAGTAACTCCGAGCCGAAAGCAACACGAGGCTCGCGTACTTTGCCGATCGGACCGCGCGGAAGTAACTCCGAGCCGAAAGCAACACGAGGCTCGCGTACTTTGCCGCTAGGACCGCGCGGAAGTAACTCCGAGCCGAAAGCAACACGAGGCTCGCGTACTTTGCCGTCGGACCGCGCGGAGAACTCCGAGCCGAAAGCAACACGAGGCTCGCGTACTTTGCCGATCAAACCGCGCGGTAACTCCGAGCCGAAAGCAACACGAGGCTCGCGTACTTTGTCGCTAGGACCGCGCGGAAGTAACTCCGAGCCGAAAGCAACACGAGGCTCGCGTACTGCCGCTAGGACCGCGCGGAAGTAACTCCGGCCGAAAGCAACACGGGCTCGCGTACTTTGCCGCTCGGACCGCGCGGAAGTAACTCCGAGCCGAAAGCAACACGAGGCTCGCGTACTTTGCCGATCAGACCGCGCGGAAGTAACTCGAGCCGAAGCAACACAGGCTCGCGTACGCCGCGGACCGCGCGGAAGTAACTCCGAGCCGAAAGCAACACGAGGCTCGCGTACTTTGCCGCTCGGACCGCGCGGAAGTAACTCCGAGCCGAAAGCAACACAGGCTCGCGTACTTTGCCGATCAGACCGCGCGGAAGTAACTCCGAGCCGAAAGCAACGAGGCTCGCGTACTTTGTCGCTAGGACCGCGCGGAAGTAACTCCGGCCGAAAGCAACACGAGGCTCGCGTACTTTGCCGCTAGGACCGCGCGGAAGTAACTCCGAGCCGAAAGCAACACGAGGCTCGCGTACTTTGCCGATCGGACCGCGCGGAAATCCGAGCCAAGCAACACGAGGCTCGCGTACTTTGCCGATCGGACCGCGCGAAGTAACTCAGGCCGAAAGCAACACGAGGCTCGCGTACTTTGCCGCTAGGACCGCGCGGAAGTAACTCCGAGCCGAAAGCAACACGAGGCTCGCGTACTTTGCCATAGGACCGCGCAGGTAACTCCGGCCGAAAGCAACACGAGGCTCGCGTACTTTGCCGCTAGGACCGCGCGGAAGTAACTCCGAGCCGAAAGCAACACGAGGCTCGCGTACTCTGCCGCTAGGACCGCGCGGAAGTAACTCCGAGCCGAAAGCAACACGAGGCTCGCGTACTTTGCCGCTAGGACCGCGCGGGAATAACTCCGAGCCGAAAGCAACACGAGGCTCGCGTACTTTGCCGATCGGACCGCGCGGAAGTAACTCCGAGCCGAAAGCAACACGAGGCTCGCGTACTTTGTCGCTAGGACCGCGCGGAGGTAACTCCGAGCCGAAAGCAACACGAGGCTCGCGTACTTTGACGGTCGGACCGCCCGGAAGTAACTACGTGCAGAAAGCAACACAAAACTCGTAAACTTAGCCGCTCGTCGGCCGAAATTACGAAGAGCTCAAGAAAATAACACGAGATTTAAGAACATAGACGATCGCCAGCAGAGAGCTCGAAAAAACAGCACAAAAAGCGAAAATTTAACTTTTACGAGAAAATAGCTAAGATAGCTTAAAAAAACAATACGGAGAACAAAAAGTTGATTGCCCCAAACGTTCGGAAGCAGCCCCGAGCAGTAGCAACACAGGGCTCGCGGACTTTGTTGTCCGAACCGCTCGAAAGTAGCTACGAGCCGAAAGCAACACGAGGCTCGCGTACTTTGCCGATCGGACCGCGCGGAAGTAACTCCGAGCCGAAAGCAACACGAGGCTCGCGTACTTTGCCGATCGAACCGCGCGGAAGTAACTCCGAGCCGAAAGCAACACGAGGCTCGCGTACTTTGTCGCTAGGACCGCGCGGAAGTAACTCCGAGCCGAAAGCAACACGAGGCTCGCGTACTTTGCCGCTAGGACCGCGCGGAGTAACTCCGAGCCGAAAGCAACACGAGGCTCGCGTACTTTGCCGCTAGGACCGCGCGGTAACTCCGAGCCGAAAGCAACACGAGGCTCGCGTACTTTGATCGAACCGCGCGGAGTAACTCCGAGCCGAAAGCAACACGAGGCTCGCGTACTTTGCTCAGGACCGCGCGATAACTCCGAGCCGAAAGCAACACGAGGCTCGCGTACTTTGCCGATCGGACCGCGCGGAAGTAACTCCGAGCCGAAAGCAACACGACTCGCGCGTACTTTGTCGCTAGAACCGCGCGGAAGTAACTCCGAGCCGAAAGCAACACGAGGCTCGCGTACTTTGCCGCTAGGACCGCGCGGAAGTAACTCCGAGCCGAAAGCAACACGAGGCTCGCGTACTTTGCCGCTAGGACCGCGCGGAAGTAACTCCGAGCCGAAAGCAACACGAGGCTCGCGTACTTTGCCGCTAGGACCGCGCGGAAGTAACTCCGAGCCGAAAGCAACACGAGGCTCGCGTACTTTGCCGATCGGACCGCGCGGAAGTAACTCCGAGCCGAAAGCAACACGAGGCTCGCGTACTTTGTCGCTAGAACCGCGCGGAAGTAACTCCGAGCCGAAAGCAACACGAGGCTCGCGTACTTTGCCGATCGGACCGCGCGGGAGTAACTCCGAGCCGAAAGCAACACGAGGCTCGCGTACTTTGCCGCTAGGACCGCGCGGAAGTAACTCCGAGCCGAAAGCAACACGAGGCTCGCGTACTTTGCCGCTAGGACCGCGCGGAAGTAACTCCGAGCCGAAAGCAACACGAGGCTCGCGTACTTTGCCGCTAGGACCGCGCGGAAGTAACTCCCGGCCGAAAGCAACACGAGGCTCGCGTACTTTGCCGCTAGGACCGCGCGGAAGTAACTCCGAGCCGAAAGCAACACGAGGCTCGCGTACTTTGCCGATCGAACCGCGCGGAAATAACTCCGAGCCGAAAGCAACACGAGGCTCGCGTACTTTGTCGCTAGGACCGCGCGGAAGTAACTCCGAGCCGAAAGCAACACGAGGCTCGCGTACTTTGACGGTCGGACCGCCCGGAAGTAACTACGTGCAGAAAGCAACACAAAACTCGTAAACTTAGCCGCTCGTCGGCCGAAATTACGAAGAGCTCAAGAAAATAACACGAGATTTAAGAACATAGACGATCGCCAGCAGAGAGCTCGAAAAACAGCACAAAACGCGAAAATTTAACTTTTACGAGAAAATAGCTAAGATAGCTTAAAAAACAATACGGAGAACAAAAAGTTGATTGCCCGAAACGTTCGGAAGCAGCCCCGAGCAGTAGCAACACAGGGCTCGCGGACTTTGTTGTCGAACCGCTCGAAAGTAGCTACGAGCCGAAAGCAACACGAGGCTCGCGCTTTGCCGATCGGACCGCGCGGAAGTAACTCCGAGCCGAAAGCAACACGAGGCTCGCGTACTTTGCCGCTGGACCGCGCGGAGTAACTCCGAGCCGAAAGCAACACGAGGCTCGCGTACTTTGCCGCTAGGACCGCGCGGAAGTAACTCCGAGCCGAAAGCAACACGAGGCTCGCGTACTTTGCCGCTAGGACCGCGCGGAGGTAACTCCGAGCCGAAAGCAACACGAGGCTCGCGTACTTTGCCGCTAGGACCGCGCGGAAGTAACTCGAGCCGAAAGCAACACGAGGCTCGCGTACTTTGCCGCTAGGACCGCGCGGAAGTAACTCCGAGCCGAAAGCAACACGAGGCTCGCGTACTTTGCCGATCGAACCGCGCGGAAGTAACTCCGAGCCGAAAGCAACACGAGGCTCGCGTACTTTGTCGCTAGGACCGCGCGGAAGTAACTCCGAGCCGAAAGCAACACGAGGCTCGCGTACTTTGACGGTCGGACCGCCCGGAAGTAACTACGCGCAGAAAGCAACACAAAACTCGTAAACTTAGCCGCTCGTCGGCCGAAATTACGAAGAGCTCAAGAAAATAACACGAGATTTAAGAACATAGACGATCGCCAGCAGAGAGCTCGAAAAACAGCACAAAACGCGAAAATTTAACTTTTACGAGAAATAGCTAAGATAGCTTAAAAAAACAATGGAGAACAAAAAGTTGATTGCGAAACGTTCGGAAGAGCCCCGAGCAGTAGCAACACAGGGCTCGCGGACTTTGTTGTCCGAACCGCTCGAAAGTAGCCAGAAAAAGCAACACGAGGCTCGCGTACTTTGCCGATCGGAACCGCGCGGAAGTAACTCCGAGCCGAAAGCAACACAGGCTCGCGTATTACGCTATCGGACCGCGCGGAAGTAACTCCGAGCCGAAAGCAACACGAGGCTCGCGCTTTGCCGCTAGGACCGCGCGGAAGTAACTCCGAGCCGAAAGCAACACGAGGCTCGCGTACTTTGCCGCTAGGACCGCGCGGAAGTAACTCCGAGCCGAAAGCAACACGAGGCTCGCGTACTTTGCCGCGGACCGCGCGGAAGTAACTCCAGCCGAAAGCAACACGAGGCTCGCGTACTTTGCCGCTCGGACCGCGGAAGTAACTCCGGCCGAAAGCAACACGAGGCTCGCGTACTTTGCCGCTAGGACCGCGCGGAAGCTCCGAGCCGAAAGCAACACGAGGCTCGCGTACTTTGCCGATCGGACCGCGCGGAAGTAACTCCAGCCGAAAGCAACACGAGGCTCGCGTACTTTGCCGCTCGGACCGCGCGGAAGTAACTCAGGCCGAAAGCAACACGAGGCTCGCGTACTTTGCCGCTAGGATCGCGCGGAGTAACTCCGAGCCGAAAGCAACACGAGGCTCATGCCTGGACCGCGCGGAAGTAACTCCGGCCGAAAGCAACACGAGGCTCGCGTACTTTGCCGCTAGGACCGCGCGGAAGTAACTCCGAGCCGAAAGCAACACGAGGCTCGCGTACTTTGCCGATCGACCGCGCGGAGTAACTCCGAGCCGAAAGCAACACGAGGCTCGCGTACTTTGTCGCTAGGACCGCGCGGAAGTAACTCCAGCCGAAAGCAACACGAGGCTCGCGTACTTTGCCGTCGGACCGCGCGGAGTAACTCCGAGCCGAAAGCAACACGAGGCTCGCGTACTTTGCCGATCAAACCGCGCGGAAGTAACTCCGAGCCGAAAGCAACACGAGGCTCGCGTACTTTGTCGCTAGGACCGCGCGGAAGTAACTCGAGCCGAAAGCAACACGAGGCTCGCGTACTCCGCTAGGACCGCGCGGAAGTAACTCCGAGCCGAAAGCAACACGAGGCTCGCGTACTTTGCCGCTGGACCGCGCGGAAGTAACTCCGAGCCGAAAGCAACACGAGGCTCGCGTACTTTGCCGATCGGACCGCGCGAAGTAACTCCGAGCCGAAAGCAACACGAGGCTCGCGTACTTTGCCGCTAGGACCGCGCGGAAGTAACTCCGAGCCGAAAGCAACACGAGGCTCGCGTACTCTGCCGATCGGACCGCGCGGAAGTAACTCCGAGCCGAAAGCAACACGAGGCTCGCGTACTTTGCCGCTAGGACCGCGCTGAAGTAACTCCGAGCCGAAAGCAACACGAGGCTCGCGTACTTTGCCGATCGAACCGCGCGGAAATAACTCCGAGCCGAAAGCAACACGAGGCTCGCGTACTTTGCCGCTAGGACCGCGCGGAAGTAACTCCGAGCCGAAAGCAACACGAGGCTCGCGTACTTTGCCGCTAGGACCGCGCGGAAGTAACTCCGAGCCGAAAGCAACACGAGGCTCGCGTACTTTGCCGCTAGGACCGCGCGGAGTAACTCGAGCCAGCAACACACGAGGCTCGCGTAGCCGCTAGGACCGCGGACCGGGAAACTCCGAGCCGAAAGCAACACGAGGCTCGCGTACTTTGCCGATCAGCCGCGCGGAAGTAACTCGAGCCGAAAGCAACACGAGGCTCGCGTACTTTGTCGCTAGGACCGCGCGGAAGTAACTCCGAGCCGAAAGCAACACGAGGCTCGCGTACTTTGCCGCTAGGACCGCGCGGAAGTAACTCCGAAAGCAACACGAGGCTCGCGTACTTTGCCGATCGGACCGCGCGGAAGTAACTCCGAGCCGAAAGCAACACGAGGCTCGCGTACTTTGTCGCTCGAACCGCGCGGAAGTAACTCAGGCCGAAAGCAACACGAGGCTCGCGTACTTTGCCGCTAGGACCGCGCGGAAGTAACTCCGAGCCGAAAGCAACACGAGGCTCGCGTACTTTGCCGCTAGGACCGCGCGAAGTAACTCCGAGCCGAAAGCAACACGAGGCTCGCGTACTTGCCGCTAGGACCGCGCGGAGTAACTCGAGCCGAAAGCAACACGAGGCTCGCGCGCCATAGGACCGCGCGGAAGTAACTCCGAGCCGAAAGCAACACGAGGCTCGCGTACTTTGCCGATCGGACCGCGCGGAAGTAACTCCGAGCCGAAAGCAACACGAGGCTCGCGTACTTTGTCGCTAGGACCGCGCGGAAGTAACTCCGAGCCGAAAGCAACACGAGGCTCGCGTACTTTGACGGTCGGACCGCTCGGGAGTAACTACGTGCAGAAAGCAACACAAAACTCGTAAACTTAGCCGCTCGTCGGCCGAAATTACGAAGAGCTCAAGAAAATAACACGAGATTTAAGAACATAGACGATCGCCAGCAGAGAGCTCGAAAAACAGCACAAAACGCGAAAATTTAACTTTGAGAAAATAGCTAAGATAGCTTAAAAAAACAATACGGAGAACAAAAGTTGATTGCCCGAAACGTTCAGGCAGCCCCGAGCAGTAGCAACACAGGGCTCGCGGACTTTGTTGTCCGGACCGCTCGAAAGTAGCTACGAGCCGAAAGCAACACGAGGCTCGCGTACTTTGCCGATCGGACCGCGCGGAAGTAACTCCGAGCCGAAAGCAACACGAGGCTCGCGTACTTTGCCGATCGACCGCGCGGAAGTAACTCCGAGCCGAAAGCAACACGAGGCTCGCGTACTTTGCCGCTAGGACCGCGCGGAAGTAACTCCGAGCCGAAAGCAACACGAGGCTCGCGTACTTTGCCGCTAGGACCGCGCGGAAGTAACTCCGAGCCGAAAGCAACACGAGGCTCGCGTACTTTGCCGATCGGACCGCGCGGGAGTAACTCCGAGCCGAAAGCAACACGAGGCTCGCGTACTTTGCCGCTAGGACCGCGCGGAAGTAACTCCGAGCCGAAAGCAACACGAGGCTCGCGTACTTTGCCGCTCGGACCGCGCGGAAGTAACTCCGAGCCGAAAGCAACACGAGGCTCGCGTACTTTGCCGCTAGGACCGCGCGGAAGTAACTCCGAGCCGAAAGCAACACGAGGCTCGCGTACTTTGCCGCTAGGACCGCGCGGAAGTAACTCCGAGCCGAAAGCAACACGAGGCTCGCGTACTTTGCCGCTAGGACCGCGCGAAGTAACTCCGAGCCGAAAGCAACACGAGGCTCGCGTACTTTGCCGATCGACCGCGCGAAGTAACTCAGCCGAAAGCAACACAGGCTCGCGTACTTTCGCTAGGACCGCGCGGAAGTAACTCCGAGCCGAAAGCAACACGAGGCTCGCGTACTTTGACGGTCGGACCGCGCGGAAGTAACTACGTGCAGAAAGCAACACAAAACTCGTAAACTTAGCCGCTCGTCGGCCGAAATTACGAAGAGCTCAAGAAAATAACACGAGATTTAAGAACATAGACGATCGCCAGCAGAGAGCTCGAAAAACAGCACAAAACGCGAAAATTTAACTTTTACGAGAAAATAGCTAAGATAGCTTATAAAAACAATACGGAGAACAAAAAGTTGATTGCCCGAAACGTTCGGAAGCAGCCCCGAGCAGTAGCAACACAGGGCTCGCGGACTTTGTTGTCCGAACCGCTCGAAAGTAGCTACGAGCCGAAAGCAACACGAGGCTCGCGTACTTTGCCGATCGGACCGCGCGGAGTAACTCCGAGCCGAAAGCAACACGAGGCTCGCGTACTTTGCCGATCGACCGCGCGGAAGTAACTCCGAGCCGAAAGCAACACGAGGCTCGCGTACTTTGCCGCTAGGACCGCGCGGAAGTAACTCCGAGCCGAAAGCAACACGAGGCTCGCGTACTTTGCCGCTAGGACCGCGCCGAAGTAACTCCGAGCCGAAAGCAACACGAGGCTCGCGTACTTTGCCGATCGGACCGCGCGGAAGTAACTCCGAGCCGAAAGCAACACGAGGCTCGCGTACTTTGCCGATCGGACCGCGCGGAAGTAACTCCGAGCCGAAAGCAACACGAGGCTCGCGTACTTTGCCGCTAGGACCGCGCGGGAGTAACTCCGAGCCGAAAGCAACACGAGGCTCGCGTACTTTGCCGCTAGGACCGCGCGGAAGTAACTCCGAGCCGAAAGCAACACGAGGCTCGCGTACTTCCGCTAGGACCGCGCGGAGTAACTCCGAGCCGAAAGCAACACGAGGCTCGCGTACTTTGCCGCTAGGACCGCGCGGAAGTAACTCCGAGCCGAAAGCAACACGAGGCTCGCGTACTTTGCCGCTAGGACCGCGCGGGAGTAACTCCGAGCCGAAAGCAACACGAGGCTCGCGTACTTTGCCGATCGGACCGCGCGGAAGTAACTCCGAGCCGAAAGCAACACGAGGCTCGCGTACTTTGTCGCTAGGACCGCGCGGAAGTAACTCCGAGCCGAAAGCAACACGAGGCTCGCGTACTTTGACAGTCGGACCGCCCGGAAGTAACTACGTGCAGAAAGCAACACAAAACTCGTAAACTTAGCCGCTCGTCGGCCGAAATTACGAAGAGCTCAAGAAAATAACACGAGATTTAAAAACATAGACGATCGCCAGCAGAGAGCTCGAAAAAACAGCACAAAACGCGAAAATTTAACTTTTACGAGAAAATAGCTAAGATAGCTTAAAAAAACAATACGGAGAACAAAAGTTGATTGCCCGAAACGTTCGGAAGCAGCCCCGAGCAGTAGCAACACAGGGCTCGCGGACTTTGTTGTTCGAACCGCTCGAAAGTAGCTACGAGCCGAAAGCAACACGAGGCTCGCGTACTTTGCCGATCGGACCGCGCGGAAGTAACTCCGAGCCGAAAGCAACACGAGGCTCGCGTACTTTGCCGATCGACCGCGCGGAAGTAACTCCGAGCCGAAAGCAACACGAGGCTCGCGTACTTTGCCGCTAGGACCGCGCGGAAGTAACTCCGAGCCGAAAGCAACACGAGGCTCGCGTACTTTGCCGCTAGGACCGCGCGGAAGTAACTCCGAGCCGAAAGCAACACGAGGCTCGCGTACTTTGCCGATCGGACCGCGCGGAGTAACTCCGAGCCGAAAGCAACACGAGGCTCGCGCTTTCGCTAGGACCGCGCGGAGTAACTCAGCCGAAAGCAACACGAGGCTCGCGTACTTTGCCGCTAGGACCGCGCGGAAGTAACTCCGAGCCGAAAGCAACACGAGGCTCGCGTACTTTGCCGCTAGGACCGCGCGGAAGTAACTCAGGCCGAAAGCAACACGAGGCTCGCGTACTTTGCCGCTAGGACCGCGCGGAAGTAACTCCGAGCCGAAAGCAACACGAGGCTCGCGTACTTTGCCGCTAGGACCGCGCGGAAGTAACTCCGAGCCGAAAGCAACACGAGGCTCGCGTACTTTGCCGATCGGACCGCGCGGAAGTAACTCCGAGCCGAAAGCAACACGAGGCTCGCGTACTTTTTCGCTAGGACCGCGCGGAAGTAACTCCGAGCCGAAAGCAACACGAGGCTCGCGTACTTTGACGGTCGGACCGCCCGGAAGTAACTACGTGCAGAAAGCAACACAAAACTCGTAAACTCAGCCGCTCGTCGGCCGAAATTACGAAGAGCTCAAGAAAATAACACGAGATTTAAGAACATAGACGATCGCCAGCAGAGAGCTCGAAAAACAGCACAAAACGCGAAAATTGCTTTTACGAGAAAATAGCTAAGATAGCTTAAAAACAATACGGAGAACAAAGTTGATTGCCCGAAACGTTCGGAAGCAGCCCCGAGCAGTAGCAACACAGGGCTCGCGGACTTTGTTGTTCGAACCGCTCGAAAGTAGCTACGAGCCGAAAGCAACACGAGGCTCGCGTACTTTGCCGATCGGACCGCGCGGAATAACTCCGAGCCGAAAGCAACACGAGGCTCGCGTACTTTGCCGATCGACCGCGCGGAAGTAACTCCGAGCCGAAAGCAACACGAGGCTCGCGTACTTTGCCGCTAGGACCGCGCGGAAGTAACTCCGAGCCGAAAGCAACACGAGGCTCGCGTACTTTGCCGCTAGGACCGCGCGGGAGTAACTCCGAGCCGAAAGCAACACGAGGCTCGCGTACTTTGCCGCTAGGACCGCGCGGAAGTAACTCCGAGCCGAAAGCAACACGAGGCTCGCGTACTTTGCCGATCGGACCGCGCGGAAGTAACTCCGAGCCGAAAGCAACACGAGGCTCGCGTACTTTGCCGCTAGGACCGCGCGGAAGTAACTCCGAGCCGAAAGCAACACGAGGCTCGCGTACTTTGCCGCTAGGACCGCGCGGAAGTAACTCCGAGCCGAAAGCAACACGAGGCTCGCGTACTTTGCCGCTAGGACCGCGCGGAAGTAACTCCGAGCCGAAAGCAACACGAGGCTCGCGTACTTTGCCGCTAGGACCGCGCGGAGTAACTCCGGCCGAAAGCAACACGAGGCTCGCGTACTTTGCCGATAGGACCGCGCGGAAGTAACTCCGAGCCGAAAGCAACACGAGGCTCGCGTACTTTGCCGATCGGACCGCGCGGAAGTAACTCCGAGCCGAAAGCAACACGAGGCTCGCGTACTTTGTCGCTAGGACCGCGCGGAAGTAACTCCGAGCCGAAAGCAACACGAGGCTCGCGTACTTTGACGGTCGGACCGCCCGGAAGTAACTACGTGCAGAAAGCAACACAAAACTCGTAAACTTAGCCGCTCGTCGGCCGAAATTACGAAGAGCTCAAGAAAATAACACGAGATTTAAGAACATAGACGATCGCCAGCAGAGAGCTCGAAAAACAGCACAAAACGCGAAAATTTAACTTTTACGAGAAAATAGCTAAGATAGCTTAAAAAAACAATACGGAGAACTAAAAGTTGATTGCCCGAAACGTTCGGAAGCAGCCCCGAGCAGTAGCAACACAGGGCTCGCGGACTTTGTTGTCCGAACCGCTCGAAAGTAGCTACGAGCCGAAAGCAACACGAGGCTCGCGTACTTTGCCGATCGGACCGCGCGGAAGTAACTCCGAGCCGAAAGCAACACGAGGCTCGCGTACTTTGCCGATCGAACCGCGCGGAAGTAACTCGAGCCGAAAGCAACGAGGCTCGCGTACTTTGCCGCTAGGACCGCGCGGAAGTAACTCCGAGCCGAAAGCAACACGAGGCTCGCGTACTTCCGCTAGGACCGCGCGGAAGTAACTCCGAGCCGAAAGCAACACGAGGCTCGCGTACTTTGCCGATCGGACCGCGCGGGAGTAACTCCGAGCCGAAAGCAACACGAGGCTCGCGTACTTTGCCGCTAGGACCGCGCGGAAGTAACTCCGAGCCGAAAGCAACACGAGGCTCGCGTACTTTGCCGCTAGGACCGCGCGGAAGTAACTCCGGCCGAAAGCAACACGAGGCTCGCGTACTTTGCCGCTAGGACCGCGCGGAAGTAACGAGCCGAAAGCAACACGAGGCTCGCGTACTTTGCCGCTAGGACCGCGCGGAAGTAACTCCGAGCCGAAAGCAACACGAGGCTCGCGTACTTTGCCGCTAGGACCGCGCGGAAGTAACTCCGAGCCGAAAGCAACACGAGGCTCGCGTACTTCGCCGATCGAACCGCGCGGAAGTAACTCCGAGCCGAAAGCAACACGAGGCTCGCGTACTTTGTCGCTAGGACCGCGCGGAAGTAACTCCGAGCCGAAAGCAACACGAGGCTCGCGTACTTTGACAGTCGGACCGCCCGGAAGTAACTACGTGCAGAAAGCAACACAAAACTCGTAAACTTAGCCGCTCGTCGGCCGAAATTACAAAGAGCTCAAGAAAATAACACGAGATTTAAGAACATAGACGATCGCCAGCTGAGAGCTCGAAAAAACAGCACAAAACGCGAAAATTTAACTTTTACGAGAAAATAGCTAAGATTGCTTAAAAAAACAATACGGAGAACAAAGTTGATTGCGAAACGTTCGGAAGCAGCCCCGAGCAGTAGTAACACAGGGCTCGCGGACTTTGTTGTTCGAACCGCTCGAAAGTAGCTACGAGCCGAAAGCAACACGAGGCTCGCGTACTTTGCCGATCGGACCGCGCGGAAGTAACTCCGAGCCGAAAGCAACACGAGGCTCGCGTACTTTGCCGATCGGACCGCGCGGAAGTAACTCCGAGCCGAAAGCAACACGAGGCTCGCGTACTTTGCCGCTAGGACCGCGCGGAAGTAACTCCCGGCCGAAAGCAACACGAGGCTCGCGTACTTTGCCGCTAGGACCGCGCGGAAGTAACTCCGAGCCGAAAGCAACACGAGGCTCGCGTACTTTGCCGATAGGACCGCGCGGAAGTAACTCCGAGCCGAAAGCAACACGAGGCTCGCGTACTTTGCCGATCGGACCGCGCGGAGTAACTCGAGCCGAAAGCAACACGAGGCTCGCGTACTTTGCCGCTAGGACCGCGCGGAAGTAACTCCGAGCCGAAAGCAACACGAGGCTCGCGTACTTTGCCGCTCGGACCGCGCGGAGTAACTCCGGCCGAAAGCAACACGAGGCTCGCGTAGCCGCTAGGACCGCGAAGTAACTCCGAGCCGAAAGCAACACGAGGCTCGCGTACTTTGCCGCTAGGACCGCGCGGAAGTAACTCCGAGCCGAAAGCAACACGAGGCTCGCGTACTTTGCCGCTAGGACCGCGCGGGAGTAACTCCGAGCCGAAAGCAACACGAGGCTCGCGTACTTTGCCGCTAGGACCGCGCGGAAGTAACTCCGAGCCGAAAGCAACACGAGGCTCGCGTACTTTGCCGATCGGACCGCGCGGAAGTAACTCCGAGCCGAAAGCAACACGAGGCTCGCGTACTTTGCCGCTAGGACCGCGCGGGAGTAACTCCGAGCCGAAAGCAACACGAGGCTCGCGTACTTTGCCGCTAGGACCGCGCGGAAGTAACTCCGAGCCGAAAGCAACACGAGGCTCGCGTACTTTGCCGCTAGGACCGCGCGGGAGTAACTCCGAGCCGAAAGCAACACGAGGCTCGCGTACTTTGCCGCTAGGACCGCGCGGAAGTAACTCCGAGCCGAAAGCAACACGAGGCTCGCGTACTTTGCCGATTGGACCGCGCGGAAGTAACTCCGAGCCGAAAGCAACACGAGGCTCGCGTACTTTGCCGCTAGGACCGCGCGGAAGTAACTCCGAGCCGAAAGCAACACGAGGCTCGCGTACTTTGACGGTCGGACCGCTCGGAAGTAACTACGTGCAGAAAGCAACACAAAACTCGTAAACTTAGCCGCTCGTCGGCCGAAATTACGAAGAGCTCAAGAAAATAACACGAGATTTAAGAACATAGACGATCGCCAGCAGAGAGCTCGAAAAACAGCACAAAACGCGAAAATTGCTTTTACGAGAAAATAGCTAAGATAGCTTAAAAAAACAATACGGAGAACTAAAAGTTGATTGCCCGAAACGTTCGGAAGCAGCCCCGAGCAGTAGCAACACAGGGCTCGCGGACTTTGTTGTCTGAACCGCTCGAAAGTAGCTACGAGCCGAAAGCAACACGAGGCTCGCGTACTTTGCCGATCGGACCGCGCGGAAGTAACTCCGAGCCGAAAGCAACACGGGGCTCGCGTACTTTGCCGATCGAACCGCGCGGAAGTAACTCCGAGCCGAAAGCAACACGAGGCTCGCGTACTTTGCCGCTAGGACCGCGCGGAAGTAACTCCGAGCCGAAAGCAACACGAGGCTCGCGTACTTTGCCGCTAGGACCGCGCGGAGGTAACTCCGAGCCGAAAGCAACACGAGGCTCGCGTACTTTGCCGCTAGGACCGCGCGGAAGTAACTCCGAGCCGAAAGCAACACGAGGCTCGCGTACTTTGCCGATCGGACCGCGCGGAAGTAACTCCGAGCCGAAAGCAACACGAGGCTCGCGTACTTTGCCGCTAGGACCGCGCGGGAGTAACTCCGAGCCGAAAGCAACACGAGGCTCGCGTACTTTGCCGCTAGGACCGCGCGGAAGTAACTCCGAGCCGAAAGCAACACGAGGCTCGCGTACTTTGCCGCTAGGACCGCGCGGAAGTAACTCCGAGCCGAAAGCAACACGAGGCTCGCGTACTTTGCCGCTCGGACCGCGCGGAAGTAACTCCGAGCCGAAAGCAACACGAGGCTCGCGTACTTTGCCGATCGGACCGCGCGGAAGTAACTCCGAGCCGAAAGCAACACGAGGCTCGCGTACTTTGCCGCTAGAACCGCGGAAGTAACTCCGAGCCGAAAGCAACACGAGGCTCGCGTACTTTGCCGATCGGACCGCGCGGAAGTAACTCCGAGCCGAAAGCAACACGAGGCTCGCGTACTTTGCCGCTAGGACCGCGCGGAAGTAACTCCGAGCCGAAAGCAACACGAGGCTCGCGTACTTTGCCGCTAGGACCGCGCGTAAGTAACTCCGAGCCGAAAGCAACACGAGGCTCGCGTACTTTGCCGCTAGGACCGCGCGGGAGTAACTCCGAGCCGAAAGCAACACGAGGCTCGCGTACTTTGCCGCTAGGACCGCGCGGAAGTAACTCCGAGCCGAAAGCAACACGAGGCTCGCGTACTTTGCCGATCGGACCGCGCGGAAGTAACTCCGAGCCGAAAGCAACACGAGGCTCGCGTACTTTGTCGCTAGGACCGCGCGGAAGTAACTCCGAGCCGAAAGCAACACGAGGCTCGCGTACTTTGACGGTCGGACCGCCCGGAAGTAACTACGTGCAGAAAGCAACACAAAACTCGTAAACTTAGCCGCTCGTCGGCCGAAATTGAGCTCAAGAAAATAACACGGATTTAAGAACATAGACGATCGCCAGCAGAGAGCTCGAAAAACAGCACAAAACGCGAAAATTTAACTTTTACGAGAAAATAGCTAAGATAGCTTAAAAAACAATACGGAGAACAAAAGTTGATTGCCGAAACGTTCGGAAGCAGCCCCGAGCAGTAGCAACACAGGGCTCGCGGACTTTGTTGTCCGAATTGCTCGAAAGTAGCTACGAGCCGAAAGCAACACGAGGCTCGCGTACTTTGCCGATCGGACCGCGCGGAAGTAACTCCGAGCCGAAAGCAACACGAGGCTCGCGTACTTTGCCGCTAGGACCGCGCGGAAGTAACTCCGAGCCGAAAGCAACACGAGGCTCGCGTACTTTGCCGCTAGGACCGCGCGGAAGTAACTCCGAGCCGAAAGCAACACGAGGCTCGCGTACTTTGCCGCTAGGACCGCGCAGTAACTCCGAGCCGAAAGCAACACGAGGCTCGCGTACTTTGCCGCTAGGACCGCGCGGAAGTAACTCCGAGCCGAAAGCAACACGAGGCTCGCGTACTTTGCCGCTAGGACCGCGCGGAAGTAACTCCGAGCCGAAAGCAACACGAGGCTCGCGTACTTTGCCGATCCGACCGCGCGGAAGTAACTCCGAGCCGAAAGCAACACGAGGCTCGCGTACTTTGTCGCTAGGACCGCGCGGAAGTAACTCCGAGCCGAAAGCAACACGAGGCTCGCGTACTTTGACGGTCGGACCGCCCGGAAGTAACTACGTGCAGAAAGCAACACAAAACTCGTAAACTTAGCCGCTCGTCGGCCGAAATTACGAAGAGCTCAAGAAAATAACACGAGATTTAAGAACATAGACGATCGCCAGCAGAGAGCTCGAAAAACAGCACAAAACGCGAAAATTTAACTTTTACGAGAAAATAGCTAAGATAGCTTAAAAACAATACGGAGAACAAAAGTTGATTGCCCGAAACGTTCGGAAGCAGCCCCGAGCAGTAGCAACACAGGGCTCGCGGACTTTGTTGTTCGAACCGCTCGAAAGTAGCTACGAGCCGAAAGCAACACGAGGCTCGCGTACTTTGCCGATCGGACCGCGCGGAAGTAACTCCGAGCCGAAAGCAACACGCGGCTCGCGTACTTTGCCGCTCGGACCGCGCGGAAGTAACTCCGAGCCGAAAGCAACACGAGGCTCGCGTACTTTTCCGCTAGGACCGCGCGGAAGTAACTCCGAGCCGAAAGCAACACGAGGCTCGCGTACTTTGCCGCTAGGACCGCGCGGAGGTAACTCCGAGCCGAAAGCAACACGAGGCTCGCGTACTTTGCCGCTAGGACCGCGCGGAAGTAACTCCGAGCCGAAAGCAACACGAGGCTCGCGTACTTTGCCGCTAGGACCGCGCGGAAGTAACTCCGAGCCGAAAGCAACACGAGGCTCGCGTACTTTGCCGCTAGGACCGCGCGGAAGTAACTCCGAGCCGAGCAACACGAGGCTCGCGTACTTTGCCGATCGGACCGCGCGGAAGTAACTCGAGCCGAAAGCAACACGAGGCTCGCGTACTTTGCGCTAGGACCGCGCGGAAGTAACTCCGGCCGAAAGCAACACGAGGCTCGCGTACTTTGCCGCGGACCGCGCGGAAGTAACTGAGCCGAGCAACACGAGGCTCGCGTACTTTGCCGCTAGGACCGCGCGGAAGTAACTCCGAGCCGAAAGCAACACGAGCGCGCTTTGCCGCTAGGACCGCGCCGAAGTAACTCCGAGCCGAAAGCAACACGAGGCTCGCGTACTTTGCCGATCGGACCGCGCGGAAGTAACTCGAGCCGAGCAACACGAGGCTCGCGTACTCGCTAAGACCGCGCGGAAGTAACTCCGAAAAGCGAAAGCAACACGAGGCTCGCGCTTTGACGTCGGACCGCGCGGAAGTAACTCCGAGCCGAAAGCAACACAGGCTCGCGTACTTTGCCGATCAAACCGCGCGGAGTAACTCCGAGCCGAAAGCAACACGAGGCTCGCGTACTTTGTCGCTAGGACCGCGCGAAGTAACTCCAGCCGAAAGCAACACGAGGCTCGCGTACTTTGCCGCTAGGACCGCGCGGAAGAAGCTCCGAGCCGAAAGCAACACGAGGCTCGCGTACTTTGCCGCTAGGACCGCGCGGAAGTAACTCCGAGCCGAAAGCAACACGAGGCTCGCGTACTTTGCCGATCGAACCGCGCGGAAGTAACTCGAGCCGAAAGCAACACGAGGCTCGCGTACTTTGCCGCTGGACCGCGCGGAAGTAACTCCGAGCCGAAAGCAACACGAGGCTCGCGTACTTTGCCGATCGAACCGCGCGGAAGTAACTCCGAGCCGAAAGCAACACGAGGCTCGCGTACTTTGCCGCTAGGACCGCGGGGGAGTAACTCCGAGCCGAAAGCAACACGAGGCTCGCGTACTTTGCCGATCGAACCGCGCGGAAGTAACTCTGAGCCGAAAGCAACACGAGGCTCGCGTACTTTGCCGCTAGGACCGCGCGGAAGTAACTCCGAGCCGAAAGCAACACGAGGCTCGCGTACTTTGCCGTTCGGACCGCGCGGAAGTAACTCCGAGCCGAAAGCAACACGAGGCTCGCGTACTTTGCCGCTCGGACCGCGCGGAAGTAACTACGAGCCGAAAGCAACACGAGGCTCGCGTACTTTGCCGCTAGGACCGCGCGGAAGTAACTCAGAGCCGAAAGCAACACGAGGCTCGCGTACTTTGACGGTCGGACCGCTCGGGAGTAACTACGTGCAGAAAGCAACACAAAACTCGTAAACTTAGCCGCTCGTCGGCCGAAATTACAGATCAAGAAAATAACACGAGATTTAAGAACATAGACGATCGCCAGCAGAGAGCTCCAAAAAACAGCACAAAACGCGAAAATTTAACTTTTACGAGAAAATAGCTAAGATAGCTTAAAAACAATACGGAGAACAAAGTTGATTGCGAAACGTTCGGGCAGGCCCGAGCAGTAGCAACACAGGGCTCGCGGACTTTGTTGTCCGAACCGCTCGAAAGTAGCTGAGCCGAAAGCAACACGAGGCTCGCGTACTTTGCCGATCGGACCGCGCGGAAGTAACTCCGAGCCGAAAGCAACACGAGGCTCGCGTACTTTGCCGATCCGACCGCGCGGAAGTAACTCCGAGCCGAAAGCAACACGAGGCTCGCGTACTTTGTCGCTAGGACCGCGCGGAAGTAACTCCGAGCCGAAAGCAACACGAGGCTCGCGTACTTTGCCGCTAGGACCGCGCGGAAGTAACTCCGAGCCGAAAGCAACACGAGGCTCGCGCGCTTTGCCGCTAGGACCGCGCGGAAGTAACTCCGAGCCGAAAGCAACACGAGGCTCGCGTACTTTGCCGGTCGGACCGCGCGGAAGTAACTCCGAGCCGAAAGCAACACGAGGCTCGCGTACTTTGTCGCTAGAACCGCGCGGTAACTCTCGAGCCGAAAGCAACACGACTCGCGTACTTTGCCGCTAGGACCGCGCGGAGTAACTCCGAGCCGAAAGCAACACGAGGCTCGCGTACACCGCTAGGACCCGCGCGTAACTCGAGCCGAAAGCAACACGGGCTCGCGTACTTTGCCGCTCGGACCGCGCGGAAGAGTAACTCCGAGCCGAAAGCAACACGAGGCTCGCGTACTTTGCCGATCGGACCGCGCGGAAGTAACTCCCAGCCGAAAGCAACACGAGGCTCGCGTACTTTGCCGCTAGGACCGCGCGGAAGTAACTCCGAGCCGAAAGCAACACGAGGCTCGCGTACTTTGCCGATCGGACCGCGCGGAAGTAACTCCGAGCCGAAAGCAACACGAGGCTCGCGTACTTTGCCGCTAGGACCGCGCGGGAGTAACTCCGAGCCGAAAGCAACACGAGGCTCGCGTACTTTGCCGCTAGGACCGCGCGGAAGTAACTCCGAGCCGAAAGCAACACGAGGCTCGCGTACTTTGCCGCTAGGACCGCGCGGAAATAACTCCGAGCCGAAAGCAACACGAGGCTCGCGTACTTTGCCGCTAGGACCGCGCGGAAGTAACTCCGAGCCGAAAGCAACACGAGGCTCGCGTACTTTGCCGATCGGACCGCGCGGAAGTAACTCAGGCCGAAAGCAACACGAGGCTCGCGTACTTTGTCGCTAGGACCGCGCGGAAGTAACTCCGAGCCGAAAGCAACACGAGGCTCGCGTACTGACGAGTCGGACCGCCCGGAAGTAACTACGTGCAGAAAGCAACACAAAACTCGTAAACTTAGCCGCTCGTCGGCCGAAATTACGAAGAGCTCAAGAAAATAACACGAGATTTAAGAACATAGACGATCGCCAGCAGAGAGCTCGAAAAACAGCACAAAACGCGAAAATTTAACTTTTACGAGAAAATAGCTAAGATAGCTCAAAAAAACAATACGGAGAACAAAAAGTTGATTGCCCGAAACGTTCGGAAGCAGCCCCGAGCAGTAGCAACACAGGGCTCGCGGACTTTGTTGTTCGAACCGCTCGAAAGTAGCTACGAGCCGAAAGCAACACGAGGCTCGCGTACTTTGCCGATCGGACCGCGCGGAAGTAACTCCGAGCCGAAAGCAACACGAGGCTCGCGTACTTTGCCGCTAGGACCGCGCGGAAGTAACTCCGAGCCGAAAGCAACACGAGGCTCGCGTACTTTGCCGCTAGGACCGCGCGGAAGTAACTCCGAGCCGAAAGCAACACGAGGCTCGCGTACTTTGCCGCTAGGACCGCGCGGAAGTAACTCCGAGCCGAAAGCAACACGAGGCTCGCGTACTTTGCGCTAGGACCGCGCGGAAGTAACTCGAGCCGAAAGCAACACGAGGCTCGCGTACTTTGCCGCTAGGACCGCGCGGAAGTAACTCCGAGCCGAAAGCAACACGAGGCTCGCGTACTTTGCCGATCGACCGCGCGGAAGTAACTCCGAGCCGAAAGCAACACGAGGCTCGCGTACTTTGCCGCTAGGACCGCGCGGAAGTAACTCCGAGCCGAAAGCAACACGAGGCTCGCGTACTTTGACAGTCGGACCGCCCGGAAGTAACTACGTGCAGAAAGCAACACAAAACTCGTAAACTTAGCCGCTCGTCGGCCGAAATTACGGAGAGCTCAAGAAAATAACACGAGATTTAAGAACATAGACGATCGCCAGCAGAGAGCTCGAAAAAACAGCACAAAACGCGAAAATTTAACTTTTACGAGAAAATAGCTAAGATAGCTTAAAAAACAATACGGAGAACAAAAAGTTGATTGCCCGAAACGTTCGGAAGCAGCCCCGAGCAGTAGCAACACAGGGCTCGCGGACTTTGTTGTTCGAACCGCTCGAAAGTAGCTACGAGCCGAAAGCAACACGAGGCTCGCGTACTTTGCCGATCGGACCGCGCGGAAGTAACTCCGAGCCGAAAGCAACACGAGGCTCGCGTACTTTGCCGATCGGACCGCGCGGAAGTAACTCCGAGCCGAAAGCAACACGAGGCTCGCGTACTTTCCCGCTAGGACCGCGCGGAAGTAACTCCGAGCCGAAAGCAACACGAGGCTCGCGTACTTTGCCGCTAGGACCGCGCGGAAGTAACTCCGAGCCGAAAGCAACACGAGGCTCGCGTACTTTGCCGCTAGGACCGCGCGGGAGTAACTCCGAGCCGAAAGCAACACGAGGCTCGCGTACTTTGCCGCTAGGACCGCGCGGAA
The DNA here is from genome assembly GCF_019399895.1 of Cardiocondyla obscurior. NCBI lineage: Eukaryota > Metazoa > Arthropoda > Insecta > Hymenoptera > Formicidae > Cardiocondyla > Cardiocondyla obscurior. The sequence goes on along the minus strand of NC_091884.1, from coordinate 3,678,911 downwards.
GTAACTCCGAGCCGAAAGCAACACGAGGCTCGCGTACTTTGCCGCTAGGACCGCGCGGAAGTAACTCCGAGCCGAAAGCAACACGAGGCTCGCGTACTTTGCCGATCAGACCGCGCGGAAGTAACTCCGAGCCGAAAGCAACACGAGGCTCGCGTACTTTGCCGCTAGGACCGCGCGGAAGTAACTCCGAAAGCAACACGAGGCTCGCGTACTTTGCCGCTAGGACCGCGCGGAAGTAACTCCGAGCCGAAAGCAACACGAGGCTCGCGTACTTTGCCGCTAGGACCGCGCGGATAACTCCGAGGCCGAGCAACACGAGGCTCGCGTACTTTGCCGCTAGGACCGCGCGGAAGTAACTCCGAGCCGAAAGCAACACGAGGCTCGCGTACTTTGCCGATCGAGACCGCGCGGAAGTAACTCCGGGAAAGCAACACGAGGCTCGCGTACTTTGCCGCTCGGACCGCGCGGAAGTAACTCGAGCCGAAAGCAACACGAGGCTCGCGTACTGACGCTCGGACCGCGCGGAGTAACTCCGAGCCGAAAGCAACACGAGGCTCGCGTACTTTGCCGATCAAACCGCGCGGAGTAACTCCGAGCCGAAAGCAACACGAGGCTCGCGTACTTTTCGCTAGGACCGCGCGGAAGCTCCGAGCCGAAAGCAACACGAGGCTCGCGTACTTGCCGCTCGGACCGCGCGGAAGTAACTCCGAGCCAAAGCAACAGAGGCTCGCGCTGCCGCACACTGCTCGCGCGGAGATAACTCCAGCCGAAGCAACGCGAGGCTCGCGTACTTTGCCGATCGGACCGCGCGGAAGTAACTCGAGCCGAAAGCAACACGAGGCTCGCGTACTTTGCGGACCGCGCGGAGTAACTCCGAGCCGAGCAACACGAGGCTCGCGTACTTTGCCGATCGGACCGCGCGGAAGTAACTGAGCCGAAAGCAACACGAGGCTCGCGTACTTTGCCGCTCGGACCGCGCGGAAGTAACTCGAGCCGAAAGCAACACGAGGCTCGCGTACTTTGCCGATCGGACCGCGCGGAGTAACTCCAGCCGAAAGCAACACGAGGCTCGCGTACTTTGCCGCTAGAACCGCGCGAAGTAACTCGAGCCGAAAGCAACACGAGGCTCGCGTACTTTGCCGCTAGGACCGCGCGGTAACTCCGGCCGAAAGCAACACGAGGCTCGCGTACTTTGCCGCTAGGACCGCGCAAAGTAACTCGAGCCGAAAGCAACACGAGGCTCGCGTACTTTGCCGCTAGGACCGCGCGGAAGTAACTCCGAGCCGAAAGCAACACGAGGCTCGCGTACTTTGCCGATCGGACCGCGCGGAAGTAACTCCGAGCCGAAAGCAACACGAGGCTCGCGTACTTTGTCGCTCGGACCGCGCGGAAGTAACTCCGAGCCGAAAGCAACACGAGGCTCGCGTACTTTGACGGTCGGACCGCCCGGAAGTAACTACGTGCAGAAAGCAACACAAAACTCGTAAACTTAGCCGCTCGTCGGCCGAAATTACGAAGAGCTCAAGAAAATAACACGAGATTTAAGAACATAGACGATCGCCAGCAGAGAGCTCGAAAAACAGCACAAAACGCGAAAATTTAACTTTTACGAGAAAATAGCTAAGATAGCTTAAAAAACAATACGGAGAACAAAAGTTGATTGCCGAAACGTTCGGGCAGCCCCGAGCAGTAGCAACACAGGGCTCGCGGACTTTGTTGTTCGAACCGCTCGAAAGTAGCTACGAGCCGAAAGCAACACGAGGCTCGCGTACTTTGCCGATCGGACCGCGCGGAAGTAACTCCGAGCCGAAAGCAACACGAGGCTCGCGTACTTTGCCGATCGAACCGCGCGGAAGTAACTCCGAGCCGAAAGCAACACGAGGCTCGCGTACTTTGTCGCTAGGACCGCGCGGAAGTAACTCCGAGCCGAAAGCAACACGAGGCTCGCGTACTTTGCCGCTCGGACCGCGCGGAAGTAACTCCGAGCCGAAAGCAACACGAGGCTCGCGTACTTTGCCGCTCGGACCGCGCGGGAGTAACTCCGAGCCGAAAGCAACACGAGGCTCGCGTACTTTGCCGATCGGACCGCGCGGAAGTAACTCCGAGCCGAAAGCAACACGAGGCTCGCGTACTTTTTCGCTAGGACCGCGCGGAAGTAACTCCGAGCCGAAAGCAACACGAGGCTCGCGTACTTTGCCGCTAGGACCGCGCGGAAGTAACTCCGAGCCGAAAGCAACACGAGGCTCGCGTACTTTGCCGCTAGGACCGCGCGGAAGTAACTCCGAGCCGAAAGCAACACGAGGCTCGCGTACTTTGCCGCTCGGACCGCGCGGAAGTAACTCCGAGCCGAAAGCAACACGAGGCTCGCGTACTTTGCCGATCGGACCGCGCGGGAGTAACTCCGAGCCGAAAGCAACACGAGGCTCGCGTACTTTGCCGCTAGGACCGCGCGGAAGTAACTCCGAGCCGAAAGCAACACGAGGCTCGCGTACTTTGCCGATCGGACCGCGCGGAAGTAACTCCGAGCCGAAAGCAACACGAGGCTCGCGTACTTTGCCGCTCGGACCGCGCGGAAGTAACTCCGAGCCGAAAGCAACACGAGGCTCGCGTACTTTGCCGCTAGGACCGCGCGGAAGTAACTCCAGGCCGAAAGCAACACGAGGCTCGCGTACTTTGCCGCTAGGACCGCGCGGAGTAACTCGAGCCGAAAGCAACACGAGGCTCGCGTACTGCCGCGGACCGCGCGGAAGTAACTCCGAGCCGAAAGCAACACGAGGCTCGCGTACTTTGCCGATCGAACCGCGCGGAAGTAACTCCGAGCCGAAAGCAACACGAGGCTCGCGTACTTTGTCGCTAGGACCGCGCGGAAGTAACTCCGAGCCGAAAGCAACACGAGGCTCGCGTACTTTGACAGTCGGACCGCGGAAGTAACTACGTGCAGAAAGCAACACAAAACTCGTAAACTTAGCCGCTCGTCGGCCGAAATTACGAAGAGCTCAAGAAAATAACACGAGTTAAGAACATAGACGATCGCCAGCAGAGAGCTCGAAACAGCACAAAACGCGAAAATTAACTTTTACGAGAAAATAGCTAAGATAGCTTAAAACAATACGGAGAACAAAAAGTTGATTGCCCGAAACGTTCGGAAGCAGCCCCGAGCAGTAGTAACACAGGGCTCGCGGACTTTGTTGTTCGAACCGCTCGAAAGTAGCTACGAGCCGAAAGCAACACGAGGCTCGCGTACTTTGCCGATCGGACCGCGCGGGAGTAACTCCGAGCCGAAAGCAACACGAGGCTCGCGTACTTTGCCGATCGGACCGCGCGGAAGTAACTCCGAGCCGAAAGCAACACGAGGCTCGCGTACTTTGCCGCTAGGACCGCGCGGAAGTAACTCCGAGCCGAAAGCAACACGAGGCTCGCGTACTTTGCCGCTAGGACCGCGCGGAAGTAACTCCGAGCCGAAAGCAACACGAGGCTCGCGTACTTTGCCGCTAGGACCGCGCGGAAGTAACTCCGAGCCGAAAGCAACACGAGGCTCGCGTACTTTGCCGCTAGGACCGCGCCGAAGTAACTCCGAGCCGAAAGCAACACGAGGCTCGCGTACTTTGCCGATCGGACCGCGCGGAAGTAACTCCGAGCCGAAAGCAACACGAGGCTCGCGTACTTTGCCGCTAGGACCGCGCGGAAGTAACTCCGAGCCGAAAGCAACACGAGGCTCGCGTACTTTGACGGTCGGACCGCGCGGAAGTAACTACGTGCAGAAAGCAACACAAAACTCGTAAACTTAGCCGCTCGTCGGCCGAAATTACTGAGCTCAAAAATAACACGAGATTTAAGAACATAGACGATCGCCAGCAGAGAGCTCGAAAAACAGCACAAAACGTTGCTTTTACGAGAAAATAGCTAAGATAGCTTAAAAAAACAATACGGAGAACAAAAGTTGATTGCCCGAAACGTTCGGAAGCAGCCCCGAGCAGTAGTAACACAGGGCTCGCGGACTTTGTTGTTCGAACCGCTCGAAAGTAGCTACGAGCCGAAAGCAACACGAGGCTCGCGTACTTTGCCGATCGGACCGCGCGGAAGTAACTCCGAGCCGAAAGCAACACGAGGCTCGCGTACTTTGCCGATCGACCGCGCGGAAGTAACTCCGAGCCGAAAGCAACACGAGGCTCGCGTACTTTGCCGCTAGGACCGCGCGGAAGTAACTCCGAGCCGAAAGCAACACGAGGCTCGCGTACTTTGCCGCTAGGACCGCGCGGAAGTAACTCCGAGCCGAAAGCAACACGAGGCTCGCGTACTTTGCCGCTAGGACCGCGCGGAAGTAACTCCGAGCCGAAAGCAACACGAGGCTCGCGTACTTTGCCGCTAGGACCGCGCGGAAGTAACTCCGAGCCGAAAGCAACACGAGGCTCGCGTACTTTCCGCTAGGACCGCGCGGAAGTAACTCGAGCCGAAAGCAACACGAGGCTCGCGTACTTTGCCGATCGGACCGCGCGGAAGTAACTCCGAGCCGAAAGCAACACGAGGCTCGCGTACTTAGCCGCTAGGACCGCGCGGAGTAACTCCGAGCCGAAAGCAACACGAGGCTCGCGTACTTTGCCGCTCGGACCGCGCGGAGTAACTCCGAGCCGAAAGCAACACGAGGCTCGCGTACTTTCCGCTAGGACCGCGCGAAGTAACTCCGAGCCGAAAGCAACACGAGGCTCGCGTACTTTGCCGATCGGACCGCGCGGAAGTAACTCCGAGCCGAAAGCAACACGAGGCTCGCGTACGCCGATCGAACCGCGCGGGTAACTCGAGCCGAAAGCAACACGAGGCTCGCGTACTTTGTCGCTAGGACCGCGCGGAAGTAACTCCGAGCCGAAAGCAACACGAGGCTCGCGTACTTTGCCGTCGGACCGCGCGGAAGTAACTCCGGCCGAAAGCAACACGAGGCTCGCGTACTTTGCCGATCGAACCGCGCGGAGTAACTCCGAGCCGAAAGCAACACGAGGCTCGCGTGTCGCTAGGACCGCGCGGAAGTAACTCCGAGCCGAAAGCAACACGAGGCTCGCGTACTTTGCCGCTAGGACCGCGCGGAAGTAACTCCGAGCCGAAAGCAACACGAGGCTCGCGTACTTTGCCGCTAGGACCGCGCGGAAGTAACTCCGAGCCGAAAGCAACACGAGGCTCGCGTACTTTGCCGATCAGACCGCGCGGAAGTAACTCCGAGCCGAAAGCAACACGAGGCTCGCGTACTTTGCCGCTAGGACCGCGCGGAGTAACTCCGAGCCGAGCAACACGAGGCTCGCGTACTTTGCCGATCGACCGCGCGGAAGTAACTCCGAGCCGAAAGCAACACGAGGCTCGCGTACTTTGCCGCTAGGACCGCGCGGAAGTAACTCCAGGCCGAAAGCAACACGAGGCTCGCGTACTTTGCCGATCGAACCGCGCGGAAGTAACTCCGAGCCGAAAGCAACACGAGGCTCGCGTACTTTGCCGCTCGGACCGCGCGGAAGTAACTCCGAGCCGAAAGCAACACGAGGCTCGCGTACACGCCGCTAGGACCGCGCGGAAGTAACTCCGAGCCGAAAGCAACACGAGGCTCGCGTACTTTGCCGCTAGGACCGCGCGGGAGTAACTCCGAGCCGAAAGCAACACGAGGCTCGCGTACTTTGCCGCTAGGACCGCGCGGAAGTAACTCCGAGCCGAAAGCAACACGAGGCTCGCGTACTTTGCCGATCGGACCGCGCGGAAGTAACTCCGAGCCGAAAGCAACACGAGGCTCGCGTACTTTGCCGCTAGGACCGCGCGGAAGTAACTCCGAGCCGAAAGCAACACGAGGCTCGCGTACTTTGCCGCTCGGACCGCGCGGAAGTAACTCCGAGCCGAAAGCAACACAGGCTCGCGTACTTTGCCAGGACCGCGCGGAAGTAACTCCGAGCCGAAAGCAACACGAGGCTCGCGTACTTTGCCGATCGGACCGCGCGGAAGTAACTCGAGCCGAAAGCAACACGAGGCTCGCGTACTTTGCCGCTCGGACCGCGCGGAAGTAACTCGAGCCGAAAGCAACACGAGGCTCGCGTACTTTGCCGATCGGACCGCGCGGAAGTAACTCCGAGCCGAAAGCAACACGAGGCTCGCGTACTTTGCCGCTAGGACCGCGCGGAAGTAACTCCGAGCCGAAAGCAACACGAGGCTCGCGTACTTTGCCGCTAGGACCGCGCGGAAGTAACTCCGAGCCAGAAAGCAACGAGGCTCGCGTACTTTGCCGCTAGGACCGCGCGGAAGTAACTCCGAGCCGAAAGCAACACGAGGCTCGCGTACTTTGCCGCTAGGACCGCGCGGAAGTAACTCCGAGCCGAAAGCAACACGAGGCTCGCGTACTTTGCCGATCGAACCGCGCGGAAGTAACTCCGAGCCGAAAGCAACACGAGGCTCGCGTACTTTGTCGCTAGGACCGCGCGGAAGTAACTCCGAGCCGAAAGCAACACGAGGCTCGCGTACTTTGACGGTCGGACCGCCCGGAAGTAACTACGTGCAGAAAGCAACACAAAACTCGTAAACTTAGCCGCTCGTCGGCCGAAATTACGAAGAGCTCAAGAAAATAACACGAGGTTTAAGAACATAGACGATCGCCAGCAGAGAGCTCGAAAAAACAGCACAAAACGCGAAAATTTAACTTTTACGAGAAAATAGCTAAGATAGCTTAAAAAACAATACGGAGAACAAAAGTTGATTGCCGAAACGTTCGGAAGCAGCCCCGAGCAGTAGCAACACAGGGCTCGCGGACTTTGTTGTCGAGACGCTCGAAAGTAGCTACGAGCCGAAAGCAACACGAGGCTCGCGTACTTTGCCGATCGGACCGCGCTGAAGTAACTCCGAGCCGAAAGCAACACGAGGCTCGCGTACTTTGCCGATCGAACCGCGCGGAAGTAACTCCGAGCCGAAAGCAACACGAGGCTCGCGTACTTTGTCGCTAGGACCGCGCGGAAGTAACTCCGAGCCGAAAGCAACACGAGGCTCGCGTACTTTGCCGCTAGGACCGCGCGGTAGTAACTCCGAGCCGAAAGCAACACGAGGCTCGCGTACTTTGTTGCTAGGACCGCGCGGAAGTAACTCCGAGCCGAAAGCAACACGAGGCTCGCGTACTTTGCCGCTAGGACCGCGCGGAAGTAACTCCGAGCCGAAAGCAACACGAGGCTCGCGTACTTTGCCGATCGAACCGCGCGGGAGTAACTCCGAGCCGAAAGCAACACGAGGCTCGCGTACTTTGTCGCTAGGACCGCGCGGAAGTAACTCCGAGCCGAAAGCAACACGAGGCTCGCGTACTTTGACAGTCGGACCGCCCGGAAGTAACTACGTGCAGAAAGCAACACAAAACTCGTAAACTTAGCCGCTCGTCGGCCGAAATTACGAGCTCAAGAAAATAACAGATTTAAGAACATAGACGATCGCCAGCAGAGAGCTCGAAAAAACAGCACAAAACGCGAAAATTTAACGCTTTTGAGAAATAGCTAAGATAGCTTAAAAAACAATACGGAGAACAAAAAGTTGATTGCGAAACGTTCGGAAGCAGCCCGAGCAGTAGCAACACAGGGCTCGCGGACTTTGTTGTCGAACGCTCGAAAGCTACGAGCCGAAAGCAACACGAGGCTCGCGTACTTTGCCGATCGGACCGCGCGGAAGTAACTCCGAGCCGAAAGCAACACGAGGCTCGCGTACTTTGCCGATCGGACCGCGCGGAAGTAACTCCGAGCCGAAAGCAACACGAGGCTCGCGTACTTTGCCGCTAGGACCGCGCGGAAGTAACTCAGGCCGAAAGCAACACGAGGCTCGCGTAGCGCTAGGGACCGCGCGGAAGTAACTCCGAGCCGAAAGCAACACGAGGCTCGCGTACTTTGCCGCTCGGACCGCGCGGAAGTAACTCCGAGCCGAAAGCAACACGAGGCTCGCGTACTTTGCCGCTAGGACCGCGCGGAAGTAACTCCGAGCCGAAAGCAACACGAGGCTCGCCTACTTTGCCGCTAGGACCGCGCGGGTAACTCCGAGCCGAAAGCAACACGAGGCTCGCGCATTTGCGAGGCCAGAAAGTAACTCGAGGGCTCGCGTAGCGCCCGCTAGGATCGCGCGGAGTAACTCAGGCCGAAAGCAACACGGGCTCGCGTACTTGCCGCTAGGACCGCGCGGAGTAACTCGAGCCGAAAGCAACACGAGGCTCGTACTTTGCCGCTCGGACCGCGCGGAAGTAACTCCGAGCCGAAAGCAACACGAGGCTCGCGTACTTTGCCGATCAGACCGCGCGGAAGTAACTCCGAGCCGAAAGCAACACGAGGCTCGCGTACTTTGCCGCTAGGACCGCGCGGGAGTAACTCCGAGCCGAAAGCAACACGAGGCTCGCGTACTTTGCCGATCGGACCGCGCGGAAGTAACTCCGAGCCGAAAGCAACACGAGGCTCGCGTACTTTGCCGATCGAACCGCGCGGAAGTAACTCCGAGCCGAAAGCAACACGAGGCTCGCGTACTTTGTCGCTAGGACCGCGCGGAGTAACTCCAGCCGAAAGCAACACGAGGCTCGCGTACTTTGCCGCTAGGACCGCGCGGAAGTAACTCCGAGCCGAAAGCAACACGAGGCTCGCGTACTTTGCCGCTCGGACCGCGCGGAAGTAACTCCGAGCCGAAAGCAACACGAGGCTCGCGTACTTTGCCGCTAAGACCGCGCGGAAGTAACTCCGAGCCGAAAGCAACACGAGGCTCGCGTACTTTGCCGATCGGACCGCGCGGAAGTAACTCCGAGCCGAAAGCAACACGAGGCTCGCGTACTTTGCCGATCGAACCGCGCGGAAGTAACTCCGAGCCGAAAGCAACACGAGGCTCGCGTACTTTGTCGCTAGGACCGCGCGGAAGTAACTCCGAGCCGAAAGCAACACGAGGCTCGCGTACTTTGACGGTCGGACCGCGCGGAAGTAACTACGTGCAGAAAGCAACACAAAACTCGTAAACTTAGCCGCTCGTCGGCCGAAATTACGAAGAGCTCAAGAAAATAACACGAGATTTAAGAACATAGACGATCGCCAGCAGAGAGCTCGAAAAACAGCACAAAACGCGAAAATTTAACTTTTACGAGAAAATAGCTAAGATAGCAAAAACAATACGGAGAACAAAAAGTTGATTGCGAAACGTTCGGAAGCAGCCCCGAGCAGTAGCAACACAGGGCTCGCGGACTTGTCGAACCGCTCAGTAACTACGAGCCGAAAGCAACACGAGGCTCGCGTACTTTGCCGATCGGACCGCGCGGAAGTAACTCCGAGCCGAAAGCAACACGAGGCTCGCGTACTTTGCCGATCAGACCGCGCGGAAGTAACTCCGAGCCGAAAGCAACACGAGGCTCGCGTACTTTGTCGCTAGGACCGCGCGGGAGTAACTCCGAGCCGAAAGCAACACGAGGCTCGCGTACTTTGCCGCTAGGACCGCGCGGAAGTAACTCCCGGCCGAAAGCAACACGAGGCTCGCGTACTTTGCCGCTAGGACCGCGCGGAAGTAACTCCGAGCCGAAAGCAACACGAGGCTCGCGTACTTTGCCGATCGGACCGCGCGGAAGTAACTCCGAGCCGAAAGCAACACGAGGCTCGCGTACTTTATCGCTAGGACCGCGCGGAAGTAACTCCGAGCCGAAAGCAACACGAGGCTCGCGTACTTTGACAGTCGGACCGCCCGGAAGTAACTACGTGCAGAAAGCAACACAAAACTCGTAAACTTAGCCGCTCGTCGGCCGAAATTACGAAGTGCTCAAGAAAATAACACGAGATTTAAGAACATAGACGATCGCCAGCAGAGAGCTCGAAAAACAGCACAAAACGCGAAAATTTAACTTTTACGAGAAAATAGCTAAGATAGCTTAAAACAATACGGAGAACAAAAAGTTGATTGCCCGAAACGTTCGGAAGCAGCCCCGAGCAGTAGCAACACAGGGCTCGCGGACCTTGTTGTCCGAACCGCTCGAAAGTAGCTACGAGCCGAAAGCAACACGAGGCTCGCGTACTTTGCCGATCGGACCGCGCGGAAGTAACTCCGAGCCGAAAGCAACACGAGGCTCGCGTACTTTGCCGATCGACCGCGCGGAAGTAACTCCAGGCCGAAAGCAACACGAGGCTCGCGTACTTTGTCGCTAGGACCGCGCGGAAGTAACTCCGAGCCGAAAGCAACACGAGGCTCGCGAACTTTGCCGCTAGGACCGCGCGGAGTAACTCCGAGCCAGAAAGCAACACGAGGCTCGCGTACCCGATCGGACCGCGCAGAGTAACTCCGAGCCGAAAGCAACACGAGGCTCGCGTACTTTGTCGCTGAACCGCGCGGAAGTAACTCCGAGCCGAAAGCAACACGAGGCTCGCGTACTTTGCCGCTAGGACCGCGCGGAAGTAACTCCGAGCCGAAAGCAACACGAGGCTCGCGTACTTTGCCGCTAGGATCGCGCGGAAGTAACTCCGAGCCGAAAGCAACACGAGGCTCGCGTACGCCAGCCGCTAGGACCGCGCGAAGTAACTCCGAGGCCGAAAGCAACACGAGGCTCGCGTACTTTGACGGTCGGACCGCCCGGAAGTAACTACGTGCAGAAAGCAACACAAAACTCGTAAACTTAGCCGCTCGTCGGCCGGAATTACAAGAAGAGCTCAAGAAAATAACACGAGATTTAAGAACATAGACGATCGCCAGCAGAGCTCGAAAAAACAGCACAAAACGCGAAAATTGCTTTTACGAGAAAATAGCTAAGATAGCTTAAAAAACAATACGGAGAACAAAAAGTTGATTGCCCGAAACGTTCGGAAGCAGCCCCGAGCAGTAGCAACACAGGGCTCGCGGACTTTGTTGTTCGAACCGCTCGAAAGTAGCTACGAGCCGAAAGCAACACGAGGCTCGCGTACTTTGCCGATCGGACCGCGCGGAAGTAACTCCAGCCAGAAAGCAACACGAGGCTCGCGTACTTTGCCGATCGGACCGCGCGGAAGTAACTCCGAGCCGAAAGCAACACGAGGCTCGCCTACTTTGTCGCTAGGACCGCGCGGAAGTAACTCCGAGCCGAAAGCAACACGAGGCTCGCGTACTTTGCCGCTCGGACCGCGCGGAAGTAACTCCGGGCCGAAAGCAACACGAGGCTCGCGTNTTTGCCGATCGAACCGCGCGGAAGTAACTCCGAGCCGCAACACGAGGCTCGCGTACTTTGCCGCTAGGACCGCGCGGAAGTAACCCGAGCCGAAAGCAACACGAGGCTCGCGTACTTTCCGCTCGCCGGACCGCGCGGAAGTAACTCCGAGCCGAAAGCAACACGAGGCTCGCGTACTTTGCCGCTCGGACCGCGCGGAAGTAACTCCGAGCCGAAAGCAACACGAGGCTCGCGTACTTTGCCGCTAGGACCGCGCGGAAGTAACCCCGAGCCGAAAGCAACACGAGGCTCGCGTACTTGCCGATCGGACCGCGCGGAAGTAACCCGGAAAGCAACACGAGGCTCGCGTACTTTGTCGCTAGGACCGCGCGGAAGTAACTCCGAGCCGAAAGCAACACGAGGCTCGCGTACTTTGACGGTCGGACCGCTCGGAAGTAACTACGTGCAGAAAGCAACACCAAACTCGTAAACTTAGCCGCTCGTCGGCCGAAATTACGAAGAGCTCAAGAAAATAACACGAGATTTAAGAACATAGACGATCGCCAGCAGAGAGCTCGAAAAACAGCACAAAACGCGAAAATTTAACTTTTACGAGAAAATAGCTAAGATAGCTTAAAAAACAATACGGAGAACAAAAAGTTGATTGCCCGAAACGTTCGGAAGCAGCCCGAGCAGTAGCACACAGGGCTCGCGGACTTTGTTGTCCGAACCGCTCGAAAGTAGCTACGAGCCGAAAGCAACACGAGGCTCGCGTACTTTGCCGAACGGACCGCGCGGAAGTAACTCCGAGCCGAAAGCAACACGAGGCTCGCGTACTTTGCCGATCGAACCGCGCGGAAGTAACCCCGAGCCGAAAGCAACACGAGGCTCGCGTACTTTGTCGCTAGGACCGCGCGGAAGTAACTCCGAGCCGAAAGCAACACGAGGCTCGCGTACTTTGACGGTCGGACCGCTCGGAAGTAACTACGTGCAGAAAGCAACACAAAACTCGTAAACTTAGCCGCTCGTCGGCCGAAATTACGAAGAGCTCAAGAAAATAACACGAGATTTAAGAACATAGACGATCGCCAGCAGAGAGCTCGAAAAACAGCACAAAACGCGAAAATTTAACTTTTACGAGAAAATAGCTAAGATAGCTTAAAAAACAATACGGAGAACAAAAGTTGATTGCCCGAAACGTTCGGAAGCAGCCCCGGAGTAGCAACACAGGGCTCGCGACTGTTGTCCGAACCGCTCGAAAGTAGCTACGAGCCGAAAGCAACACGAGGCTCGCGTACTTTGCCGATCGGACCGCGCGGAAGTAACTCCGAGCCGAAAGCAACACGAGGCTCGCGTACTTTGCCGATCGGACCGCGCGGAAGTAACTCCGAGCCGAAAGCAACACGAGGCTCGCGTACTTTGCCGCTAGGACCGCGCGGAAGTAAACCCGAGCCGAAAGCAACACGAGGCTCGCGTACTTTGCCGCTAGGACCGCGCGGAAGTAACTCCGAGCCGAAAGCAACACGAGGCTCGCGTACTTTGTCGCGAACCGCGCGGAAGTAACTCCGAGCCGAAAGCAACACGAGGCTCGCGTACTTTGCCGCTAGGACCGCGCGGAAGTAACCTCCGAGCCGAAAGCAACACGAGGCTCGCGTACTTTGCCGCTAGGACCGCGCGGAAGTAACTCCGAGCCGAAAGCAACACGAGGCTCGCGTACTTTGCCGCTAGGACGCGCGGAAGTAACCCGAGCCGAAAGCAACACGAGGCTCGCGTACTTTGCCGCTAGGACCGCGCGGAAGTAACTCCGAGCCGAAAGCAACACGAGGCTCGCGTACTTTGCCGATCGAACCGCGCGGAAGTAACCCCGAGCCGAAAGCAACACGAGGCTCGCGTACTTTGTCGCTAGGACCGCGCGGAAGTAACTCCGAGCCGAAAGCAACACGAGGCTCGCGTACTTTGACGGTCGGACCGCCGGAAGTAACTACGTGCAGAAAGCAACACAAAACTCGTAAACTTAGCCGCTCGTCGGCCGAAATTACGAAGAGCTCAAGAAAATAACACGAGATTTAAGAACATAGACGATCGCCAGCAGAGAGCTCGAAAAACAGCACAAAACGCGAAAATTTAACTTTTACGAGAAAATAGCTAAGATAGCTTAAAAAACAATACGGAGAACAAAAAGTTGATTGCCCGAAACGTTCGGAAGCAGCCCGAGCAGTAGCAACACAGGCTCGCGGACTTTGTTGTCCGAACCGCTCGAAAGTAGCTACGAGCCGAAAGCAACACGAGGCTCGCGTACTTTGCCGATCGGACCGCGCGGAAGTAACTCCGAGCCGAAAGCAACACGAGGCTCGCGTACTTTGCCGATCGAACCGCGCGGAAGTAACTCCGAGCCGAAAGCAACACGAGGCTCGCGTACTTTGCCGCTAGGACCGCGCGGAAGTAACTCCGAGCCGAAAGCAACACGAGGCTCGCGTACTTTGCCGCTAGGACCGCGCGGAAGTAACTCCGAGCCGAAAGCAACACGAGGCTCGCGTACTTTGCCGCTCGGACCGCGCGGAAGTAACTCCGAGCCGAAAGCAACACGAGGCTCGCGTACTTTGCCGATCGGACCGCGCGGAAGTAACTCCGAGCCGAAAGCAACACGAGGCTCGCGTACTTTGCCGCTAGGACCGCGCGGAAGTAACCCGAGCCGAAAGCAACACGAGGCTCGCGTACTTTGCCGCTAGGACCGCGCGGAAGTAACCCGAGCCGAAAGCAACACGAGGCTCGCGTACTTTGCCGATCGGACCGCGCGGAAGTAACCCGAGCCGAAAGCAACACGAGGCTCGCGTACTTTGCCGCTAGGACCGCGCGGAAGTAACTCCGAGCCGAAAGCAACACGAGGCTCGCGTACTTTGCCGCTCGGACCGCGCGGAAGTAACTCCGAGCCGAAAGCAACACGAGGCTCGCGTACTTGCCGAGGAACGCGGAAGTAACCTGAGCCGAAAGCAACACGACTCGCGTACTTTGTCGCTAGGACCGCGCGGAAGTAACTCCGAGCCGAAAGCAACACGAGGCTCGCGTACTTTGACGGTCGGACCGCCCGAAGTAACTACGCAGAAAGCAACACAAAACTCGTAAACTTAGCCGCTCGTCGGCCGAAATTACGAAGAGCTCAAGAAAATAACACGAGATTTAAGAACATAGACGATCGCCAGCAGAGAGCTCGAAAACAGCACAAACGCGAAAATTTAACTTTTACGAGAAAATAGCTAAGATAGCTTATAAAAACAATACGGAGAACAAAAAGTTGATTGCCCGAAACGTTCGGAAGCAGCCCCGAGCAGTAGCAACACAGGGCTCGCGGACTTTGTTGTCCGAACCGCTCGAAAGTAGCTACGAGCCGAAAGCAACACGAGGCTCGCGTACTTTGCCGATCGGACCGCGCGGAAGTAACTCCGAGCCGAAAGCAACACGAGGCTCGCGTACTTTGCCGATCGAACCGCGCGGAAGTAACTCCGAGCCGAAAGCAACACGAGGCTCGCGTACTTTGTCGCTAGGACCGCGCGGAAGTAACTCCGAGCCGAAAGCAACACGAGGCTCGCGTACTTTGACGGTCGGACCGCCCGGAAGTAACTACGTGCCGAAAGCAACACAAAACTCGTAAACTTAGCCGCTCGTCGGCCGAAATTACGAAGAGCTCAAGAAAATAACACGAGATTTAAGAACATAGACGATCGCCAGCAGAGAGCTCGAAAAACAGCACAAAACGCGAAAATTTAACTTTTACGAGAAAATAGCTAAGATAGCTTAAAAAACAATACGGAGAACAAAAAGTTGATTGCCCGAAACGTTCGGAAGCAGCCCCGAGCAGTAGCAACACAGGGCTCGCGGACTTTGTTGTCCGAACCGCTCGAAAGTAGCTACGAGCCGAAAGCAACACGAGGCTCGCGTACTTTGCCGATCGGACCGCGCGGAAGTAACTCCGAGCCGAAAGCAACACGAGGCTCGCGTACTTTGCCGATCGGACCGCGCGGAAGTAACTCCGAGCCGAAAGCAACACGAGGCTCGCGTACTTTGCCGCTAGGACCGCGCGGAAGTAACTCCGAGCCGAAAGCAACACGAGGCTCGCGCGCTTTGCCGCTAGGACCGCGCGGAAGTAACTCCGAGCCGAAAGCAACACGAGGCTCGCGTACTTTGCCGCTAGGACCGCGCGGAAGTAACTCCGAGCCGAAAGCAACACGAGGCTCGCGTACTTTGTCGCTAGGACCGCGCGGAAGTAACCCCGAGCCGAAAGCAACACGAGGCTCGCGTACTTTGTCGCTAGGACCGCGCGGAAGTAACTCCGAGCCGAAAGCAACACGAGGCTCGCGTACTTTGACGGTCGGACCGCCCGGAAGTAACTACGTGCAGAAAGCAACACAAAACTCGTAAACTTAGCCGCTCGTCGGCCGAAATTACGAAGAGCTCAAGAAAATAACACGAGATTTAAGAACATAGACGATCGCCAGCAGAGAGCTCGAAAACAGCACAAAACGCGAAAATTTAACTTTACGAGAAAATAGCTAAGATAGCAAAAACAATACGGAGAACAAAAGTTGATTGCCCGAAACGTTCGGAAAGAGCAGTAGCAACACAGGGCTCGCGGACTTTGTTGTCCGAACCGCTCGAAAGTAGCTACGAGCCGAAAGCAACACGAGGCTCGCGTACTTTGCCGATCGGACCGCGCGGAAGTAACTCCGAGCCGAAAGCAACACGAGGCTCGCGTACTTTGCCGATCGGACCGCGCGGAAGTAACTCCGAGCCGAAAGCAACACGAGGCTCGCGTACTTTGCCGCTAGGACCGCGCGGAAGTAACTCCGAGCCGAAAGCAACACGAGGCTCGCGTACTTTGCCGCTAGGACCGCGCGGAAGTAACCCGAGCAGCAACACGAGGCTCGCGTACTTTGCCGCTAGGACCGCGCGGAAGTAACTCCGAGCCGAAAGCAACACGAGGCTCGCGTACTTTGCCGATCGGACCGCGCGGAAGTAACTCCGAGCCGAAAGCAACACGAGGCTCGCGTACTTTGCCGCTAGGACCGCGCGGAAGTAACTCCGAGCCGAAAGCAACACGAGGCTCGCGTACTTTGCCGCTCGGACCGCGCGGAAGTAACTCCGAGCCGAAAGCAACACGAGGCTCGCGTACTTTGCCGCTAGGACCGCGCGGAAGTAACTCCGAGCCGAAAGCAACACGAGGCTCGCGTACTTTGCCGCTAGGACCGCGCGGAAGTAACTCCGAGCCGAAAGCAACACGAGGCTCGCGTACTTTGACGGTCGGACCGCCGGAAGTAACTACGTGCAGAAAGCAACACAAAACTCGTAAACTTAGCCGCTCGTCGGCCGAAATTACGAAGAGCTCAAGAAAATAACACGAGATTTAAGAACATAGACGATCGCCAGCAGAGAGCTCGAAAAACAGCACAAAACGCGAAAATTTAACTTTTACGAGAAAATAGCTAAGATAGCTTAAAAAACAATACGGAGAACAAAAAGTTGATTGCCCGAAACGTTCGGAAGCAGCCCCGAGCAGTAGCAACACAGGGCTCGCGGACTTTGTTGTCCGAACCGCTCGAAAGTAGCTACGAGCCGAAAGCAACACGAGGCTCGCGTACTTTGCCGATCGGACCGCGCGGAAGTAACTCCGAGCCGAAAGCAACACGAGGCTCGCGTACTTTGCCGATCGAACCGCGCGGAAGTAACTCCGAGCCGAAAGCAACACGAGGCTCGCGTACTTTGTCGCTAGGACCGCGCGGAAGTAACTCCGAGCCGAAAGCAACACGAGGCTCGCGTACTTTGACGGTCGGACCGCCCGGAAGTAACTACGTGCAGAAAGCAACACAAAACTCGTAAACTTAGCCGCTCGTCGGCCGAAATTACGAAGAGCTCAAGAAAATAACACGAGATTTAAGAACATAGACGATCGCCAGCAGAGAGCTCGAAAAACAGCACAAAACGCGAAAATTTAACTTTTACGAGAAAATAGCTAAGATAGCTTATAAAAACAATACGGAGAACAAAAAGTTGATTGCCCGAAACGTTCGGAAGCAGCCCCGAGCAGTAGCAACACAGGGCTCGCGGACTTTGTTGTCCGAACCGCTCGAAAGTAGCTACGAGCCGAAAGCAACACGAGGCTCGCGTACTTTGCCGATCGGACCGCGCGGAAGTAACTCCGAGCCGAAAGCAACACGAGGCTCGCGTACTTTGCCGATCGAACCGCGCGGAAGTAACTCCGAGCCGAAAGCAACACGAGGCTCGCGTACTTTGCCGCTAGGACCGCGCGGAAGTAACTCCGAGCCGAAAGCAACACGAGGCTCGCGTACTTTGCCGCTAGGACCGCGCGGAAGTAACTCCGAGCCGAAAGCAACACGAGGCTCGCGTACTTTGCCGCTAGGACCGCGCGGAAGTAACTCCGAGCCGAAAGCAACACGAGGCTCGCGTACTTTGCCGATCGGACCGCGCGGAAGTAACTCCGAGCCGAAAGCAACACGAGGCTCGCGTACTTTGTCGCTAGGACCGCGCGGAAGTAACTCCGAGCCGAAAGCAACACGAGGCTCGCGTACTTTGACGGTCGGACCGGAAGTAACTACGTGCAGAAAGCAACACAAAACTCGTAAACTTAGCCGCTCGTCGGCCGAAATTACGAAGAGCTCAAGAAAATAACACGAGATTTAAGAACATAGACGATCGCCAGCAGAGAGCTCGAAAAACAGCACAAAACGCGAAAATTTAACTTTTACGAGAAAATAGCTAAGATAGCTTAAAAAACAATACGGAGAACAAAAAGTTGATTGCCCGAAACGTTCGGAAGCAGCCCCGAGCAGTAGCAACACAGGGCTCGCGGACTTTGTTGTCCGAACCGCTCGAAAGTAGCTACGAGCCGAAAGCAACACGAGGCTCGCGTACTTTGCCGATCGGACCGCGCGGAAGTAACTCCGAGCCGAAAGCAACACGAGGCTCGCGTACTTTGCCGATCGAACCGCGCGGAAGTAACTCCGAGCCGAAAGCAACACGAGGCTCGCGTACTTTCGCTAGGACCGCGCGGAAGTAACCCGAGCCGAAAGCAACACGAGGCTCGCGTACTTTGCCGCTAGGACCGCGCGGAAGTAACTCCGAGCCGAAAGCAACACGAGGCTCGCGTACTTTGCCGCTAGGACCGCGCGGAAGTAACTCCGAGCCGAAAGCAACACGAGGCTCGCGTACTTTGCCGATCGGACCGCGCGGAAGTAACTCCGAGCCGAAAGCAACACGAGGCTCGCGTACTTTGTCGCTAGGACCGCGCGGAAGTAACTCCGAGCCGAAAGCAACACGAGGCTCGCGTACTTTGACGGTCGGACCGCCGGAAGTAACTACGTGCAGAAAGCAACACAAAACTCGTAAACTTAGCCGCTCGTCGGCCGAAATTACGAAGAGCTCAAGAAAATAACACGAGATTTAAGAACATAGACGATCGCCAGCAGAGAGCTCGAAAAACAGCACAAAACGCGAAAATTTAACTTTTACGAGAAAATAGCTAAGATAGCTTAAAAACAATACGGAGAACAAAAGTTGATTGCCCGAAACGTTCGGAAGCAGCCCCGAGCAGTAGCAACACAGGGCTCGCGGACTTTGTTGTCCGAACCGCTCGAAAGTAGCTACGAGCCGAAAGCAACACGAGGCTCGCGTACTTTGCCGATCGGACCGCGCGGAAGTAACTCCGAGCCGAAAGCAACACGAGGCTCGCGTACTTTGCCGATCGAACCGCGCGGAAGTAACTCCGAGCCGAAAGCAACACGAGGCTCGCGTACTTTGCCGCTAGGACCGCGCGGAAGTAACTCCGAGCCGAAAGCAACACGAGGCTCGCGTACTTTGCCGATCGGACCGCGCGGAAGTAACTCCGAGCCGAAAGCAACACGAGGCTCGCGTACTTTGCCGCTAGGACCGCGCGGAAGTAACTCCGAGCCGAAAGCAACACGAGGCTCGCGTACTTTGCCGCTAGGACCGCGCGGAAGTAACTCCGAGCCGAAAGCAACACGAGGCTCGCGTACTTTGCCGCTAGGACCGCGCGGAAGTAAACCCGAGCCGAAAGCAACACGAGGCTCGCGTACTTTGCCGCTAGGACCGCGCGGAAGTAACTCCGAGCCGAAAGCAACACGAGGCTCGCGTACTTTGCCGCTAGGACCGCGCGGAAGTAACTCCGAGCCGAAAGCAACACGAGGCTCGCGTACTTTGCCGATCGAACCGCGCGGAAGTAACTCCGAGCCGAAAGCAACACGAGGCTCGCGTACTTTGTCGCTAGGACCGCGCGGAAGTAACTCCGAGCCGAAAGCAACACGAGGCTCGCGTACTTTGACGGTCGGACCGCCCGGAAGTAACTACGTGCAGAAAGCAACACAAAACTCGTAAACTTAGCCGCTCGTCGGCCGAAATTACGAAGAGCTCAAGAAAATAACACGAGATTTAAGAACATAGACGATCGCCAGCAGAGAGCTCGAAAAACAGCACAAAACGCGAAAATTTAACTTTTACGAGAAAATAGCTAAGATAGCTTATAAAAACAATACGGAGAACAAAAAGTTGATTGCCCGAAACGTTCGGAAGCAGCCCCGAGCAGTAGCAACACAGGGCTCGCGGACTTTGTTGTCCGAACCGCTCGAAAGTAGCTACGAGCCGAAAGCAACACGAGGCTCGCGTACTTTGCCGATCGGACCGCGCGGAAGTAACTCCGAGCCGAAAGCAACACGAGGCTCGCGTACTTTGCCGATCGAACCGCGCGGAAGTAACTCCGAGCCGAAAGCAACACGAGGCTCGCGTACTTTGCCGCTAGGACCGCGCGGAAGTAACTCCGAGCCGAAAGCAACACGAGGCTCGCGTACTTTGCCGCTCGGACCGCGCGGAAGTAACTCCGAGCCGAAAGCAACACGAGGCTCGCGTACTTTGCCGCTCGGACCGCGCGGAAGTAACTCCGAGCCGAAAGCAACACGAGGCTCGCGTACTTTGCCGCTAGGACCGCGCGGAAGTAACCCGAGCCGAAAGCAACACGAGGCTCGCGTACTTTGACGGTCGGACCGCCGGAAGTAACTACGTGCAGAAAGCAACACAAAACTCG
Organism: Cardiocondyla obscurior; assembly: GCF_019399895.1. Taxonomy (NCBI): domain Eukaryota; kingdom Metazoa; phylum Arthropoda; class Insecta; order Hymenoptera; family Formicidae; genus Cardiocondyla; species Cardiocondyla obscurior. The sequence continues at coordinate 3,658,686 of NC_091884.1, read as the reverse complement.
TAAACTTAGCCGCTCGTCGGCCGAAATTACGAAGAGCTCAAGAAAATAACACGAGATTTAAGAACATAGACGATCGCCAGCAGAGAGCTCGAAAAAACAGCACAAAACGCGAAAATTTAACTTTTACGAGAAAATAGCTAAGATAGCTTAAAAAACAATACGGAGAACAAAAAGTTGATTGCCCGAAACGTTCGGAAGCAGCCCCGAGCAGTAGCAACACAGGGCTCGCGGACTTTGTTGTCCGAACCGCTCGAAAGTAGCTACGAGCCGAAAGCAACACGAGGCTCGCGTACTTTGCCGATCGGACCGCGCGGAAGTAACCCCGAGCCGAAAGCAACACGAGGCTCGCGTACTTTGCCGATCGGACCGCGCGGAAGTAACTCCGAGCCGAAAGCAACACGAGGCTCGCGTACTTTGCCGCTAGGACCGCGCGGAAGTAACTCCGAGCCGAAAGCAACACGAGGCTCGCGTACTTTGCCGATCGGACCGCGCGGAAGTAACTCCGAGCCGAAAGCAACACGAGGCTCGCGTACTTTGTCGCTAGGACCGCGCGGAAGTAACTCCGAGCCGAAAGCAACACGAGGCTCGCGTACTTTGACGGTCGGACCGCCGGAAGTAACTACGTGCAGAAAGCAACACAAAACTCGTAAACTTAGCCGCTCGTCGGCCGAAATTACGAAGAGCTCAAGAAAATAACACGAGATTTAAGAACATAGACGATCGCCAGCAGAGAGCTCGAAAAAACAGCACAAAACGCGAAAATTTAACTTTTACGAGAAAATAGCTAAGATAGCTTAAAAAAACAATACGGAGAACTAAAAGTTGATTGCCCGAAACGTTCGGAAGCAGCCCCGAGCAGTAGCAACACAGGGCTCGCGGACTTTGTTGTCCGAACCGCTCGAAAGTAGCTACGAGCCGAAAGCAACACGAGGCTCGCGTACTTTGCCGATCGGACCGCGCGGAAGTAACTCCGAGCCGAAAGCAACACGAGGCTCGCGTACTTTGCCGATCGAACCGCGCGGAAGTAACTCCGAGCCGAAAGCAACACGAGGCTCGCGTACTTTGCCGCTAGGACCGCGCGGAAGTAACTCCGAGCCGAAAGCAACACGAGGCTCGCGTACTTTGCCGCTCGGACCGCGCGGAAGTAACTCCGAGCCGAAAGCAACACGAGGCTCGCGTACTTTGCCGCTAGGACCGCGCGGAAGTAACTCCGAGCCGAAAGCAACACGAGGCTCGCGTACTTTGCCGCTAGGACCGCGCGGAAGTAACTCCGAGCCGAAAGCAACACGAGGCTCGCGTACTTTGCCGCTAGGACCGCGCGGAAGTAACTCCGAGCCGAAAGCAACACGAGGCTCGCGTACTTTGCCGCTAGGACCGCGCGGAAGTAACTCCGAGCCGAAAGCAACACGAGGCTCGCGTACTTTGACGGTCGGACCGCCCGGAAGTAACTACGTGCAGAAAGCAACACAAAACTCGCAAACTTAGCCGCTCGTCGGCCGAAATTACGAAGAGCTCAAGAAAATAACACGAGATTTAAGAACATAGACGATCGCCAGCAGAGCTCGAAAAACAGCACAAAACGCGAAAATTTAACTTTACGAGAAAATAGCTAAGATAGCTTAAAAACAATACGGAGAACAAAAGTTGATTGCCCGAAACGTTCGGAAGCAGCCCCGAGCAGTAGCAACACAGGGCTCGCGGACTTTGTTGTCCGAACCGCTCGAAAGTAGCTACGAGCCGAAAGCAACACGAGGCTCGCGTACTTTGCCGATCGGACCGCGCGGAAGTAACTCCGAGCCGAAAGCAACACGAGGCTCGCGTACTTTGCCGATCGGACCGCGCGGAAGTAACTCCGAGCCGAAAGCAACACGAGGCTCGCGTACTTTGTCGCTAGGACCGCGCGGAAGTAACTCCGAGCCGAAAGCAACACGAGGCTCGCGTACTTTGCCGCTAGGACCGCGCGGAAGTAACTACGTGCAGAAAGCAACACAAAACTCGTAAACTTAGCCGCTCGTCGGCCGAAATTACGAAGAGCTCAAGAAAATAACACGAGATTTAAGAACATAGACGATCGCCAGCAGAGAGCTCGAAAAAACAGCACAAAACGCGAAAATTTAACTTTTACGAGAAAATAGCTAAGATAGCTTAAAAAAACAATACGGAGAACAAAAAGTTGATTGCCCGAAACGTTCGGAAGCAGCCCCGAGCAGTAGCAACACAGGGCTCGCGGACTTTGTTGTCCGAACCGCGCGAAAGTAGCTACGAGCCGAAAGCAACACGAGGCTCGCGTACTTTGCCGCTCGGACCGCGCGGAAGTAACTCCGAGCCGAAAGCAACACGAGGCTCGCGTACTTTGCCGATCGAACCGCGCGGAAGTAACTCCGAGCCGAAAGCAACACGAGGCTCGCGTACTTTGTCGCTAGGACCGCGCGGAAGTAACTCCGAGCCGAAAGCAACACGAGGCTCGCGTACTTTGACGGTCGGACCGCCCGGAAGTAACTACGTGCAGAAAGCAACACAAAACTCGTAAACTTAGCCGCTCGTCGGCCGAAATTACGAAGAGCTCAAGAAAATAACACGAGATTTAAGAACATAGACGATCGCCAGCAGAGAGCTCGAAAAAACAGCACAAAACGCGAAAATTTAACTTTTACGAGAAAATAGCTAAGATAGCTTTAAAAACAATACGGAGAACAAAAGTTGATTGCCCGAAACGTTCGGAAGCAGCCCCGAGCAGTAGCAACACAGGGCTCGCGGACTTTGTTGTCCGAACCGCTCGAAAGTAGCTACGAGCCGAAAGCAACACGAGGCTCGCGTACTTTGCCGATCGGACCGCGCGGAAGTAACTCCGAGCCGAAAGCAACACGAGGCTCGCGTACTTTGCCGATCGAACCGCGCGGAAGTAACTCCGAGCCGAAAGCAACACGAGGCTCGCGTACTTTTTCGCTAGGACCGCGCGGAAGTAACTCCGAGCCGAAAGCAACACGAGGCTCGCGTACTTTGCCGCTAGGACCGCGCGGAAGTAACTCCGAGCCGAAAGCAACACGAGGCTCGCGTACTTTGCCGCTAGGACCGCGCGGAAGTAACTCCGAGCCGAAAGCAACACGAGGCTCGCGTACTTTGCCGATCGGACCGCGCGGAAGTAACTCCGAGCCGAAAGCAACACGAGGCTCGCGTACTTTGCCGCTAGGACCGCGCGGAAGTAACTCCGAGCCGAAAGCAACACGAGGCTCGCGTACTTTGCCGCTAGGACCGCGCGGAAGTAACTCCGAGCCGAAAGCAACACGAGGCTCGCGTACTTTGCCGATCGGACCGCGCGGAAGTAACTCCGAGCCGAAAGCAACACGAGGCTCGCGTACTTTGCCGATCGGACCGCGCGGAAGTAACTCCGAGCCGAAAGCAACACGAGGCTCGCGTACTTTGCCGATCGGACCGCGCGGAAGTAACTCCGAGCCGAAAGCAACACGAGGCTCGCGTACTTTGCCGCTAGGACCGCGCGGAAGTAACTCCGAGCCGAAAGCAACACGAGGCTCGCGTACTTTGCCGATCGGACCGCGCGGAAGTAACTCCGAGCCGAAAGCAACACGAGGCTCGCGTACCGCTAGGACCGCGCGGAAGTAACTCCGAGCCGAAAGCAACACGAGGCTCGCGTACTTTGCCGCTAGGACCGCGCGGAAGTAACTCCGAGCCGAAAGCAACACGAGGCTCGCGTACTTTGCCGATAGGACCGCGCGGAAGTAACTCCGAGCCGAAAGCAACACGAGGCTCGCGTACTTTGCCGCTAGGACCGCGCGGAAGTAACTCCGAGCCGAAAGCAACACGAGGCTCGCGTACTTTGACGGTCGGACCGCCGGAAGTAACTACGTGCAAAGCAACACAAAACTCGTAAACTTAGCCGCTCGTCGGCCGAAATTACGAAGAGCTCAAGAAAATAACACGAGATTTAAGAACATAGACGATCGCCAGCAGAGAGCTCGAAAAAACAGCACAAAACGCGAAAATTTAACTTTTACGAGAAAATAGCTAAGATAGCTTAAAAAACAATACGGAGAACAAAAAGTTGATTGCCCGAAACGTTCGGAAGCAGCCCCGAGCAGTAGCAACACAGGGCTCGCGGACTTTGTTGTCCGAACCGCTCGGAAGTAGCTACGAGCCGAAAGCAACACGAGGCTCGCGTACTTTGCCGATCGGACCGCGCGGAAGTAACTCCGAGCCGAAAGCAACACGAGGCTCGCGTACTTTGCCGATCGGACCGCGCGGAAGTAACTCCGAGCCGAAAGCAACACGAGGCTCGCGTACTTTGTCGCTAGGACCGCGCGGAAGTAACTCCGAGCCGAAAGCAACACGAGGCTCGCGTACTTTGACGGTCGGACCGCCCGGAAGTAACTACGTGCAGAAAGCAACACAAAACTCGTAAACTTAGCCGCTCGTCGGCCGAAATTACGAAGAGCTCAAGAAAATAACACGAGATTTAAGAACATAGACGATCGCCAGCAGAGAGCTCGAAAAACAGCACAAAACGCGAAAATTTAACTTTTACGAGAAAATAGCTAAGATAGCTTATAAAAACAATACGGAGAACAAAAAGTTGATTGCCCGAAACGTTCGGAAGCAGCCCCGAGCAGTAGCAACACAGGGCTCGCGGACTTTGTTGTCCGAACCGCTCGAAAGTAGCTACGAGCCGAAAGCAACACGAGGCTCGCGTACTTTGCCGATCGGACCGCGCGGAAGTAACTCCGAGCCGAAAGCAACACGAGGCTCGCGTACTTTGCCGATCGGACCGCGCGGAAGTAACTCCGAGCCGAAAGCAACACGAGGCTCGCGTACTTTGTCGCTAGGACCGCGCGGAAGTAACTCCGAGCCGAAAGCAACACGAGGCTCGCGTACTTTGCCGCTAGGACCGCGCGGAAGTAACTCCGAGCCGAAAGCAACACGAGGCTCGCGTACTTTGCCGCTAGGACCGCGCGGAAGTAACTCCGAGCCGAAAGCAACACGAGGCTCGCGTACTTTGCCGCTAGGACCGCGCGGAAGTAACTCCGAGCCGAAAGCAACACGAGGCTCGCGTACTTTGTCGCTAGGACCGCGCGGAAGTAACTCCGAGCCGAAAGCAACACGAGGCTCGCGTACTTTGACGGTCGGACCGCCCGGAAGTAACTACGTGCAGAAAGCAACACAAAACTCGTAAACTTAGCCGCTCGTCGGCCGAAATTACGAAGAGCTCAAGAAAATAACACGAGATTTAAGAACATAGACGATCGCCAGCAGAGAGCTCGAAAAAACAGCACAAAACGCGAAAATTTAACTTTTATGAGAAAATAGCTAAGATAGCTTAAAAAAACAATACGGAGAACAAAAAGTTGATTGCCCGAAACGTTCGGAAGCAGCCCCGAGCAGTAGCAAAACAGGGCTCGCGGACTTTGTTGTCCGAACCGCTCGAAAGTAGCTACGAGCCGAAAGCAACACGAGGCTCGCGTACTTTGCCGATCGGACCGCGCGGAAGTAACTCCGAGCCGAAAGCAACACGAGGCTCGCGTACTGATCGAACCGCGCGGAAGTAACTCCGAGCCGAAAGCAACACGAGGCTCGCGTACTTTGCCGCTAGGACCGCGCGGAAGTAACTCCCGGCCGAAAGCAACACGAGGCTCGCGTACTTTGCCGCTAGGACCGCGCGGAAGTAACTCCGAGCCGAAAGCAACACGAGGCTCGCGTACTTTGCCGATCGGACCGCGCGGAAGTAACTCCGAGCCGAAAGCAACACGAGGCTCGCGTACTTTGCCGCTAGGACCGCGCGGAAGTAACTCCGAGCCGAAAGCAACACGAGGCTCGCGTACTTTGCCGCTAGGACCGCGCGGAACTCGAGCCGAAAGCAACACGAGGCTCGCGTACTTTGCCGATCGCGCGGAAGTAACTCCGAGCCGAAAGCAACACGAGGCTCGCGTACTTTGCCGCTAGGACCGCGCGGGTAACTCCGAGCCGAAAGCAACACGAGGCTCGCGTACTTTGCCATCGGACCGCGCGGAGTAACTCCGAGCCGAAAGCAACACGAGGCTCGCGTACTTTGCCGCTCGGACCGCGCGGGAGTAACTCCGAGCCGAAAGCAACACGAGGCTCGCGTACTTTGCCGCTCGGACCGCGCGGAAGTAACTCCGAGCCGAAAGCAACGAGGCTCGCGTACTTTGCCGCTAGGACCGCGAAGTAACTCCGAGCCGAAAGCAACACGAGGCTCGCGTACTTTGCCGCTAGGACCGCGCAGGCGCCGCGCGGGACCGCGCGGAGTAACTCGAGCCGAAAGCAACACGAGGCTCGCGTACTTTGATCGGACCGCGCGGTAACTCCGAGCCGAAAGCAACACGAGGCTCGCGTACTTTGTCGCTAGGACCGCGCGGAAGTAACTCCGAGCCGAAAGCAACACGAGGCTCGCGTACTTTGACGGTCGGACCGCTCGAAGTAACTACGTGCAAGCAACACAAAACTCGTAAACTTAGCCGCTCGTCGGCCGAAATTACGAGAGCTCAAGAAAATAACGAGATTTAAGAACATAGACGATCGCCAGCAGAGAGCTCGAAAAAACAGCACAAAACGCGAAAATTTAACTTTTATGAGAAAATAGCTAAGATAGCTTAAAAAAACAATACGGAGAACAAAAAGTTGATTGCCCGAAACGTTCGGAAGCAGCCCCGAGCAGTAGCAACACAGGGCTCGCGGACTTTGTTGTTCGAACCGCTCGAAAGTAGCTACGAGCCGAAAGCAACACGAGGCTCGCGTACTTTGCCGATCGGACCGCGCGGAAGTAACTCCGAGCCGAAAGCAACACGAGGCTCGCGTACTTTGCCGATCGGACCGCGCGGAAGTAACTCCGAGCCGAAAGCAACACGAGGCTCGCGTACTTTGCCGCTAGGACCGCGCGGAAGTAACTCCGAGCCGAAAGCAACACGAGGCTCGCGTACTTTGCCGCTAGGACCGCGCGGAAGTAACTCCGAGCCGAAAGCAACACGAGGCTCGCGTACTTTGCCGCTAGGACCGCGCGGAAGTAAACCCGAGCCGAAAGCAACACGAGGCTCGCGTACTTTGCCGCTGGACCGCGCGGAAGTAACTCCGAGCCGAAAGCAACACGAGGCTCGCGTACTTTGCCGATCGGACCGCGCGGAAGTAACTCCGAGCCGAAAGCAACACGAGGCTCGCGTACTTTGTCGCTAGGACCGCGCGGAAGTAACTCCGAGCCGAAAGCAACACGAGGCTCGCGTACTTTGACGGTCGGACCGCCCGTAACTACGTGCAGAAAGCAACACAAAACTCGTAAACTTAGCCGCTCGTCGGCCGAAATTACGAAGAGCTCAAGAAAATAACACGAGATTTAAGAACATAGACGATCGCCAGCAGAGAGCCGAAAACAGCACAAAACGCGAAAATTTAACTTTTACGAGAAAATAGCTAAGATAGCTTATAAAAACAATACGGAGAACAAAAAGTTGATTGCCCGAAACGTTCGGAAGCAGCCCCGAGCAGTAGCAACACAGGGCTCGCGGACTTTGTTGTCCGAACCGCTCGAAAGTAGCTACGAGCCGAAAGCAACACGAGGCTCGCGTACTTTGCCGATCGGACCGCGCGGAAGTAACCCCGAGCCGAAAGCAACACGAGGCTCGCGTACTTTGCCGCTCGGACCGCGCGGAAGTAACTCCGAGCCGAAAGCAACACGAGGCTCGCGTACTTTGCCGATTGGACCGCGCGGAAGTAACTCCGAGCCGAAAGCAACACGAGGCTCGCGTACTTTGCCGATCGGACCGCGCGGAAGTAACTCCGAGCCGAAAGCAACACGAGGCTCGCGTACTTTGCCGCTAGGACCGCGCGGAAGTAACTCCGAGCCGAAAGCAACACGAGGCTCGCGTACTTTGCCGCTAGGACCGCGCGGAAGTAACTCCGAGCCGAAAGCAACACGAGGCTCGCGTACTTTGCCGCTCGGACCGCGCGGAAGTAACTCCGAGCCGAAAGCAACACGAGGCTCGCGTACTTTGCCGCTAGGACCGCGCGGAAGTAACCGCCGAAAGCAACACGAGGCTCGCGTACTTTGCCGATCGGACCGCGCGGAAGTAACCCGAGCCGAAAGACGAGGCTCGCGTACTTTGCCGCTAGGACCGCGCGGAAGTAACTCCGAGCCGAAAGCAACACGAGGCTCGCGTACTTTGACGGTCGGACCGCTCGGAAGTAACTACGTGCAGAAAGCAACACAAAACTCGTAAACTTAGCCGCTCGTCGGCCGAAATTACGAAGAGCTCAAGAAAATAACACGAGATTTAAGAACATAGACGATCGCCAGCAGAGAGCTCGAAGAAACAGCACAAAACGCGAAAATTTAACTTTACGAGAAAATAGCTAAGATAGCTTAAAAACAATACGGAGAACAAAAGTTGATTGCCCGAAACGTTCGGAAGCCCCGAGCAGTAGTAACACAGGGTCGCGGACTTTGTTGTCCGAACCGCTCGAAAGTAGCTACGAGCCGAAAGCAACACGAGGCTCGCGTACTTTGCCGCTAGGACCGCGCGGAAGTAACTCCGAGCCGAAAGCAACACGAGGCTCGCGTACTTTGCCGCGGACCGCGCGGAAGTAACCCGAGCCGAAAGCAACACGAGGCTCGCGTACTTTGCCGCGCGGACCGCGCGGAAGTAACTCCGAGCCGAAAGCAACACGAGGCTCGCGTACTTTGCCGCTAGGACCGCGCGGAAGTAACTCCGAGCCGAAAGCAACACGAGGCTCGCGTACTTTGCCGATCGGACCGCGCGGAAGTAACTCCGAGCCGAAAGCAACAAGAGGCTCGCGTACTTTGCCGCTAGGACCGCGCGGAAGTAACTCCGAGCCGAAAGCAACACGAGGCTCGCGTACTTTGCCGATCGGACCGCGCGGAAGTAACTCCGAGCCGAAAGCAACACGAGGCTCGCGTATTTTGCCGCTAGACCGCGCGGTGCTAACCCGAGCCGAAAGCAACACGAGGCTCGCGTACTTTGCCGCTAGGACCGCGCGGAAGTAACTCCGAGCCGAAAGCAACACGAGGCTCGCGTACTTTGCCGATCGGACCGCGCGGAAGTAACTCCGAGCCGAAAGCAACACGAGGCTCGCGTACTTTGCCGCTAGGACCGCGCGGAAGTAACTCCGAGCCGAAAGCAACACGAGGCTCGCGTACTTTGCCGATCGGACCGCGCGGAAGTAACTCCGAGCCGAAAGCAACACGAGGCTCGCGTACTTTGCCGATCGGACCGCGCGGAAGTAACTCCGAGCCGAAAGCAACACGAGGCTCGCGTACTTTGTCGCTAGGACCGCGCGGAAGTAACTTTGAGCCGAAAGCAACACGAGGCTCGCGTACTTTGACGGTCGGACCGCTCGGAAGTAACTACGTGCAGAAAGCAACACAAAACTCGTAAACTTAGCCGCTCGTCGGCCGAAATTACGAAGAGCTCAAGAAAATAACACGAGATTTAAGAACATAGACGATCGCCAGCAGAGAGCTCGAAAACAGCACAAAACGCGAAAATTTAACTTTACGAGAAAATAGCTAAGATAGCTTAAAAAACAATACGGAGAACAAAAGTTGATTGCCCGAAACGTTCGGAAGCAGCCCCGAGCAGTAGTAACACAGGGCTCGCGGACTTTGTTGTCCGAACCGCTCGGAAGTAGCTACGAGCCGAAAGCAACACGAGGCTCGCGTACTTTGCCGCTAGGACCGCGCGGAAGTAACTCCGAGCCGAAAGCAACACGAGGCTCGCGTACTTTGCCGATCGGACCGCGCGGAAGTAACTCCGAGCCGAAAGCAACACGAGGCTCGCGTACTTTGCCGCTAGGACCGCGCGGAAGTAACTCCGAGCCGAAAGCAACACGAGGCTCGCGTACTTTGGCGCTAGGACCGCGCGGAAGTAACCCGAGCCGAAAAACACGAGGCTCGCGTACTTTGCCGCTAGGACCGCGCGGAAGTAACTCCGAGCCGAAAGCAACACGAGGCTCGCGTACTTTGCCGATCGGACCGCGCGGAAGTAACTCCGAGCCGAAAGCAACACGAGGCTCGCGTACTTTGCCGCTAAACCGCGCGGAAGTAACCCGAGCCGAAAGCAACACGAGGCTCGCGTACTTTGCCGATCGGACCGCGCGGAAGTAACTCCGAGCCGAAAGCAACACGAGGCTCGCGTACTTTGTCGCTAGGACCGCGCGGAAGTAACTCCGAGCCGAGAGCAACACGAGGCTCGCGTACTTTGACGGTCGGACCGCTCGGAAGTAACTACGTGCAGAAAGCAACACAAACTGTAAACTTAGCCGCTCGTCGGCCGAAATTACGAAGAGCTCAAGAAAATAACACGAGATTTAAGAACATAGACGATCGCCAGCAGAGAGCTCGAAAAACAGCACAAAACGCGAAAATTTAACTTTTACGAGAAAATAGCTAAGATAGCTTAAAAAACAATACGGAGAACAAAAAGTTGATTGCCCGAAACGTTCGGAAGCAGCCCCGAGCAGTAGTAACACAGGGCTCGCGGACTTTGTTGTCCGAACCGCTCGAAAGTAGCTACGAGCCGAAAGCAACACGAGGCTCGCGTACTTTGCCGCTAGGACCGCGCGGAAGTAACTCCGAGCCGAAAGCAACACGAGGCTCGCGTACTTTGCCGCTAGGACCGCGCGGAAGTAACTCCGAGCCGAAAGCAACACGAGGCTCGCGTACTTTGCCGATCGGACCGCGCGGAAGTAACTCCGAGCCGAAAGCAACACGAGGCTCGCGTACTTTGCCGATCGGACCGCGCGGAAGTAACTCCGAGCCGAAAGCAACACGAGGCTCGCGTACTTTGCCGCCGGACCGCGCGGAAGTAACTCCGAGCCGAAAGCAACACGAGGCTCGCGTACTTTGTCGCTAGACCGCGCGGAAGTAACCCGAGCCGAAAGCAACACGAGGCTCGCGTACTTTGACGGTCGGACCGCTCGGAAGTAACTACGCAGAAAGCAACACAAAACTCAAACTTAGCCGCTCGTCGGCCGAAATTACGAAGAGCTCAAGAAAATAACACGAGATTTAAGAACATAGACGATCGCCAGCAGAGAGCTCGAAAAACAGCACAAAACGCGAAAATTTAACCTTTACGAGAAAATAGCTAAGATAGCTTAAAAAAACAATACGGAGAACAAAAAGTTGATTGCCCGAAACGTTCGGAAGCAGCCCCGAGCAGCAGTAACACAGGGCTCGCGGACTTTGTTGTCCGAACCGCTCGAAAGTAGCTACGAGCCGAAAGCAACACGAGGCTCGCGTACTTTGCCGCTAGGACCGCGCGGAAGTAACTCCGAGCCGAAAGCAACACGAGGCTCGCGTACTTTGCCGATCGGACCGCGCGGAAGTAACTCCGAGCCGAAAGCAACACGAGGCTCGCGTTTTGCCGCTAGGACCGCGCGGAAGTAACTCCGAGCCGAAAGCAACACGAGGCTCGCGTACTTTGCCGCTAGGACCGCGCGGAAGTAACCTGAGCCGAAAGCAACACGAGGCTCGCGTACTTTGCCGCTAGGACCGCGCGGAAGTAACTGCCGAAAGCAACACGAGGCTCGCGTACTTTGCCGATCGACCGCGCGGAAGTAACCCGAGCCGAAAGCAACACGAGGCTCGCGTACTTTGTCGCTAAAACCGCGCGGAAGTAACCCGAGCCGAAAGCAACACGAGGCTCGCGTACTTTGCCGATCGGACCGCGCGGAAGTAACCGAGCCGAAAGCAACACGAGGCTCGCGTACTTTGTCGCTAGGACCGCGCGGAAGTAACTGCCGAAAGCAACACGAGGCTCGCGTACTTTGACGGTCGGACCGCTCGGAAGTAACTACGTGCAGAAAGCAACACACAACTCGTAAACTTAGCCGCTCGTCGGCCGAAATTACGAAGAGCTCAAGAAAATAACACGAGATTTAAGAACATAGACGATCGCCAGCAGAGAGCTCGAGAAAACAGCACAAAACGCGAAAATTTAACTTTTACGAGAAAATAGCTAAGATAGCTTAAAAAAACAATACGGAGAACAAAAGTTGATTGCCCGAAACGTTCGGAAGCAGCCCCGAGCAGTAGTAACACAGGGCTCGCGGACTTTGTTGTCCGAACCGCTCGAAAGTAGCTACGAGCCGAAAGCAACACGAGGCTCGCGTACTTTGCCGCTAGGACCGCGCGGAAGTAACTCCGAGCCGAAAGCAACACGAGGCTCGCGTACTTTGCCGCTAGGACCGCGCGGAAGTAACTCCGAGCCGAAAGCAACACGAGGCTCGCGTACTTTGCCGATCGGACCGCGCGGAAGTAACTCCGAGCCGAAAGCAACACGAGGCTCGCGTACTTTGCCGATCGGACCGCGCGGAAGTAACCCCGAGCCGAAAGCAACACGAGGCTCGCGTACTTTGCCGCTCGGACCGCGCGGAAGTAACTCCGAGCCGAAAGCAACACGAGGCTCGCGTACTTTGTCGCTAGGACCGCGCGGAAGTAACTCCGAGCCGAAAGCAACACGAGGCTCGCGTACTTTGACGGTCGGACCGCTCGGAAGTAACTACGTGCAGAAAGCAACACAAAACTCGTAAACTTAGCCGCTCGTCGGCCGAAATTACGAAGAGCTCAAGAAAATAACACGAGATTTAAGAACATAGACGATCGCCAGCAGAGAGCTCGAAAAACAGCACAAAACGCGAAAATTTAACTTTTACGAGAAAATAGCTAAGATAGCTTAAAAAACAATACGGAGAACAAAAAGTTGATTGCCCGAAACGTTCGGAAGCAGCCCCGAGCAGTAGTAACACAGGGCTCGCGGACTTTGTTGTCCGAACCGCTCGAAAGTAGCTACGAGCCGAAAGCAACACGAGGCTCGCGTACTTTGCCGCTAGGACCGCGCGGAAGTAACTCCGAGCCGAAAGCAACACGAGGCTCGCGTACTTTGCCGATCGGACCGCGCGGAAGTAACTCCGAGCCGAAAGCAACACGAGGCTCGCGTACTTTGCCGCTAGGACCGCGCGGAAGTAACTCCGAGCCGAAAGCAACACGAGGCTCGCGTACTTTGCCGCTAGGACCGCGCGGAAGTAACTCCCAGCCGAAAGCAACACGAGGCTCGCGTACTTTGCCGCTAGGACCGCGCGGAAGTAACTCCGAGCCGAAAGCAACACGAGGCTCGCGTACTTTGCCGATCGGACCGCGCGGAAGTAACTCCGAGCCGAAAGCAACACGAGGCTCGCGTACTTTGCCGCTAGGACCGCGCGGAAGTAACTCCGAGCCGAAAGCAACACGAGGCTCGCGTACTTTGCCGATCGGACCGCGCGGAAGTAACTCCGAGCCGAAAGCAACACGAGGCTCGCGTACTTTGTCGCTAGGACCGCGCGGAAGTAACTCCGAGCCGAAAGCAACACGAGGCTCGCGTACTTTGACGGTCGGACCGCTCGGAAGTAACTACGTGCAGAAAGCAACACAAAACTCGTAAACTTAGCCGCTCGTCGGGCGAAATTACGAAGAGCTCAAGAAAATAACACGAGATTTAAGAACATAGACGATCGCCAGCAGAGAGCTCGAAAAAACAGCACAAAATGCGAAAATTTAACTTTTACGAGAAAATAGCTAAGATAGCTTAAAAAACAATACGGAGAACAAAAAGTTGATTGCCCGAAACGTTCGGAAGCAGCCCCGAGCAGTAGTAACACAGGGCTCGCGGACTTTGTTGTCCGAACCGCTCGAAAGTAGCTACGAGCCGAAAGCAACACGAGGCTCGCGTACTTTGCCGCTAGGACCGCGCGGAAGTAACTCCGAGCCGAAAGCAACACGAGGCTCGCGTACTTTGCCGCTAGGACCGCGCGGAAGTAACTCCGAGCCGAAAGCAACACGAGGCTCGCGTACTTTGCCGCTCGGACCGCGCGGAAGTAACTCCGAGCCGAAAGCAACACGAGGCTCGCGTACTTTGCCGCTCGGACCGCGCGGAAGTAACTCCGAGCCGAAAGCAACACGAGGCTCGCGTACTTTGCCGCTAGGACCGCGCGGAAGTAACTCCGAGCCGAAAGCAACACGAGGCTCGCGTACTTTGTCGCTAGGACCGCGCGGAAGTAACTCCGAGCCGAAAGCAACACGAGGCTCGCGTACTTTGACGGTCGGACCGCGCGGAAGTAACTACGTGCAGAAAGCAACACAAAACTCGTAAACTTAGCCGCTCGTCGGCCGAAAATACGAAGAGCTCAAGAAAATAACACGAGATTTAAGAACATAGACGATCGCCAGCAGAGAGCTCGAAAAACAGCACAAAACGCGAAAATTTAACTTTTACGAGAAAATAGCTAAGATAGCTTAAAAAAACAATACGGAGAACAAAAAGTTGATTGCACGAAACGTTCGGAAGCAGCCCCGAGCAGTAGCAACACAGGGCTCGCGGACTTTGTTGTCCGAACCGCTCGAAAGTAGCTACGAGCCGAAAGCAACACGAGGCTCGCGTACTTTGCCGCTAGGACCGCGCGGAAGTAACTCCGAGCCGAAAGCAACACGAGGCTCGCGTACTTTGCCGATCGGACCGCGCGGAAGTAACTCCGAGCCGAAAGCAACACGAGGCTCGCGTACTTTGCCGATCGGACCGCGCGGAAGTAACTCCGAGCCGAAAGCAACACGAGGCTCGCGTACTTTGCCGATCGGACCGCGCGGAAGTAACTCCGAGCCGAAAGCAACACGAGGCTCGCGTACTTTGCCGCTAGGACCGCGCGGAGGTAACTCCGAGCCGAAAGCAACACGAGGCTCGCGTACTTTGCCGCTAGGACCGCGCGGAAGTAACTCCGAGCCGAAAGCAACACGAGGCTCGCGTACTTTGCCGCTCGGACCGCGCGGAAGTAACTCCGAGCCGAAAGCAACACGAGGCTCGCGTACTTTGCCGCTAGGACCGCGCGGAAGTAACTCCAGGCCGAAAGCAACACGAGGCTCGCGTACTTTGCCGATCGGACCGCGCGGAAGTAACTCCGAGCCGAAAGCAACACGAGGCTCGCGTACTTTGCCGCTAGGACCGCGCGGAAGTAACTCCGAGCCGAAAGCAACACGAGGCTCGCGTACTTTGCCGCTAGGACCGCGCGGAAGTAACTCCGAGCCGAAAGCAACACGAGGCTCGCGTACTTTGTCGCTAGGACCGCGCGGAAGTAACTCCGAGCCGAAAGCAACACGAGGCTCGCGTACTTTGACGGTCGGACCGCGCGGAAGTAACTACGTGCAGAAAGCAACACAAAACTCGTAAACTTAGCCGCTCGTCGGCCGAAATTACGACGAGCTCAAGAAAATAACACGAGATTTAAGAACATAGACGATCGCCAGCAGAGAGCTCGAAAAAACAGCACAAAACGCGAAAATTTAACTTTTACGAGAAAATAGCTAAGATAGCTTAAAAAAACAATACGGAGAACTAAAAGTTGATTGCCCGAAACGTTCGGAAGCAGCCCCGAGCAGTAGCAACACAGGGCTCGCGGACTTTGTTGTCCGAACCGCTCGAAAGTAGCTACGAGCCGAAAGCAACACGAGGCTCGCGTACTTTGCCGCTAGGACCGCGCGGAAGTAACTCCGAGCCGAAAGCAACACGAGGCTCGCGTACTTTGCCGATCGGACCGCGCGGAAGTAACTCCGAGCCGAAAGCAACACGAGGCTCGCGTACTTTGCCGCTAGGACCGCGCGGAAGCTCGAGCCGAAAGCAACACGAGGCTCGCGTACTTTGCCGCTAGGACCGCGCGGAAGTAACTCCGAGCCGAAAGCAACACGAGGCTCGCGTACTTTGCCGATCGGACCGCGCGGAAGTAACTCCGAGCCGAAAGCAACACGAGGCTCGCGTACTTTGCCGCTAGGACCGCGCGGAAGTAACTCCGAGCCGAAAGCAACACGAGGCTCGCGTACTTTGACGGTCGGACCGCTCGGAAGTAACTACGTGCAGAAAGCAACACAAAACTCGTAAACTTAGCCGCTCGTCGGCCGAAGTGAGCTCAAGAAAATAACACGAGATTTAAGAACATAGACGATCGCCAGCAGAGAGCTCGAAAAAAAAGCACAAAACGCGAAAATTTAACTTTTACGAGAAAATAGCTAAGATAGCAAAAACAATACGGAGAACAAAAGTTGATTGCCCGAAACGTTCGGAAGCAGCCCCGAGCAGTAGCAACACAGGGCTCGCGGACTTTGTTGTTCGAACCGCTCGAAAGTAGCTACGAGCCGAAAGCAACACGAGGCTCGCGTACTTTGCCGATCGGACCGCGCGGAAGTAACTCCGAGCCGAAAGCAACACGAGGCTCGCGTACTTTGCCGCTCGGACCGCGCGGAAGTAACTCCGAGCCGAAAGCAACACGAGGCTCGCGTACTTTGCCGCTCGGACCGCGCGGAAGTAACTCCGAGCCGAAAGCAACACGAGGCTCGCGTACTTTGCCGCTCGGACCGCGCGGGTAACTCGAGCCGAAAGCAACACGAGGCTCGCGTACTTTGCCGCTAGGACCGCGCGGAAGTAACTCCGAGCCGAAAGCAACACGAGGCTCGCGTACTTTGCCGCTAGGACCGCGCGGAAGTAACTCCGAGCCGAAAGCAACACGAGGCTCGCGTACTTTGCCGATCGGACCGCGCGGAAGTAACTCCGAGCCGAAAGCAACACGAGGCTCGCGTACTTTGCCGCTAGGACCGCGCGGAAGTAACTCCGAGCCGAAAGCAACACGAGGCTCGCGTACTTTGCCGCTCGGACCGCGCGGAAGTAACTCCGAGCCGAAAGCAACACGAGGCTCGCGTACTTTGCCGCTCGGACCGCGCGGGAGTAACTCCGAGCCGAAAGCAACACGAGGCTCGCGTACTTTGCCGCTCGGACCGCGCGGAAGTAACTCCGAGCCGAAAGCAACACGAGGCTCGCGTACTTTGTCGCTAGGACCGCGCGGTAGTAACTCCGAGCCGAAAGCAACACGAAGCTCGCGTACTTTGACGGTCGGACCGCTCGGAAGTAACTACGTGCAGAAAGCAACACAAAACTCGTAAACTTAGCCGCTCGTCGGCCGAAATTATGAAGAGCTCAAGAAAATAACACGAGATTTAAGAACATAGACGATCGCCAGCAGAGAGCTCGAAAAACAGCACAAAACGCGAAAATTTAACTTTTACGAGAAAATAGCTAAGATAGCTTAAAAAAACAATACGGAGAACAAAAAGTTGATTGCCCGAAACGTTCGGAAGCAGCCCCGAGCAGTAGCAACACAGGGCTCGCGGACTTTGTTGTCCGAACCGCTCGAAAGTAGCTACGAGCCGAAAGCAACACGAGGCTCGCGTACTTTGCCGCTCGGACCGCGCGGAAGTAACTCCGAGCCGAAAGCAACACGAGGCTCGCGTACTTTGCCGATCGGACCGCGCGGAAGTAACTCCGAGCCGAAAGCAACACGAGGCTCGCGTACTTTGCCGCTAGGACCGCGCGGAAGTAACTCCGAGCCGAAAGCAACACGAGGCTCGCGTACTTTGCCGCTAGGACCGCGCGGAAGTAACTCCGAGCCGAAAGCAACACGAGGCTCGCGTACTTTGCCGATCGGACCGCGCGGAAGTAACTCCGAGCCGAAAGCAACACGAGGCTCGCGTACTTTGTCGCTAGGACCGCGCGGAAGCTCCGAGCCGAAAGCAACACGAGGCTCGCGTACTTTGACGGTCGGACCGCTCGGAAGTAACTACGTGCAGAAAGCAACTCGTAAACTTAGCCGCTCGTCGGCCGAAATTACGAAGAGCTCAAAAAAATAACACGAGATTTAAGAACATAGACGATCGCCAGCAGAGAGCTCGAAAAAACAGCACAAAACGCGAAAATTTAACTTTTACGAGAAAATAGCTAAGATAGCAAAAAAACAATACGGAGAACAAAAGTTGATTGCCCGAAACGTTCGGAAGCAGCCCCGAGCAGTAGCAACACAGGGCTCGCGGACTTTGTTGTTCGAACCGCTCGAAAGTAGCTACGAGCCGAAAGCAACACGAGGCTCGCGTACTTTGCCGCTAGGACCGCGCGGAAGTAACTCCGAGCCGAAAGCAACACGAGGCTCGCGTACTTTGCCGATCGGACCGCGCGGAAGTAACTCCGAGCCGAAAGCAACACGAGGCTCGCGTACTTTGCCGCTAGGACCGCGCGGAAGTAACTCCGAGCCGAAAGCAACACGAGGCTCGCGTACTTTGCCGCTAGGACCGCGCGGAAGTAACTCCGAGCCGAAAGCAACACGAGGCTCGCGTACTTTGCCGATCGGACCGCGCGGAAGTAACTCCGAGCCGAAAGCAACACGAGGCTCGCGTACTTTGCCGCTAGGACCGCGCGGAAGTAACTCCGAGCCGAAAGCAACACGAGGCTCGCGTACTTTGCCGATCGGACCGCGCGGAAGTAACTCCGAGCCGAAAGCAACACGAGGCTCGCGTACTTTGCCGCTAGGACCGCGCGGAAGTAACTCCGAGCCGAAAGCAACACGAGGCTCGCGTACTTTGCCGCTAGGACCGCGCGGAAGTAACTCCGAGCCGAAAGCAACACGAGGCTCGCGTACTTTGCCGATCGGACCGCGCGGAAGTAACTCCGAGCCGAAAGCAACACGAGGCTCGCGTACTTTGCCGCTAGGACCGCGCGGAAGTAACTCCGAGCCGAAAGCAACACGAGGCTCGCGTACTTTGACGGTCGGACCGCTCGGAAGTAACTACGTGCAGAAAGCAACACAAAACTCGTAAACTTAGCCGCTCGTCGGCCGAAATTACGAAGAGCTCAAGAAAATAACACGAGATTTAAGAACATAGACGATCGCCAGCAGAGAGCTCGAAAAAACAGCACAAAACGCGAAAATTTAACTTTTACGAGAAAATAGCTAAGATAGCAAAAAACAATACGGAGAACAAAAGTTGATTGCCGTTCGGAAGCAGCCCCGAGCAGTAGCAACACAGGGCTCGCGGACTTTGTTGTCCGAACCGCTCGAAAGTAGCTACGAGCCGAAAGCAACACGAGGCTCGCGTACTTTGCCGCTCGGACCGCGCGGAAGTAACTCCGAGCCGAAAGCAACACGAGGCTCGCGTACTTTGCCGCTCGGACCGCGCGGAAGTAACTCCGAGCCGAAAGCAACACGAGGCTCGCGTACTTTGCCGATCGGACCGCGCGGAAGTAACTCCGAGCCGAAAGCAACACGAGGCTCGCGTACTTTGCCGCTCGGACCGCGCGGAAGTAACTCCGAGCCGAAAGCAACACGAGGCTCGCGTACTTTGCCGCTAGGACCGCGAAGTAACTCCGAGCCGAAAGCAACACGAGGCTCGCGTACTTTGCCGCTAGGACCGCGCGGAAGTAACTCCGAGCCGAAAGCAACACGAGGCTCGCGTACTTTGCCGATCGGACCGCGCGGAAGTAACTCCGAGCCGAAAGCAACACGAGGCTCGCGTACTTTGCCGCTAGGACCGCGCGGAAGTAACTCCGAGCCGAAAGCAACACGAGGCTCGCGTACTTTGCCGATCGGACCGCGCGGAAGTAACTCCGAGCCGAAAGCAACACGAGGCTCGCGTACTTTGCCGATCGGACCGCGCGGAAGTAACTCCGAGCCGAAAGCAACACGAGGCTCGCGTACTTTGCCGGGACCGCGCGGAAGTAACTCGAGCCGAAAGCAACACGAGGCTCGCGTACTTTGTCGCTAGGACCGCGCGGAAGTAACTCCGAGCCGAAAGCAACACGAGGCTCGCGTACTTTGACGGTCGGACCGCTCGGAAGTAACTACGTGCAGAAAGCAACACAAAACTCGTAAACTTAGCCGCTCGTCGGCCGAAATTACGGAGAGCTCAAGAAAATAACACGAGATTTAAGAACATAGACGATCGCCAGCAGAGAGCTCGAAAAAACAGCACAAAATGCGAAAATTTAACTTTTACGAGAAAATAGCTAAGATAGCTTAAAAAACAATACGGAGAACAAAAAGTTGATTGCCCGAAACGTTCGGAAGCAGCCCCGAGCAGTAGCAACACAGGGCTCGCGGACTTTGTTGTCCGAACCGCTCGAAAGTAGCTACGAGCCGAAAGCAACACGAGGCTCGCGTACTTTGCCGCTAGGACCGCGCGGAAGTAACTCCGAGCCGAAAGCAACACGAGGCTCGCGTACTTTGCCGATCGGACCGCGCGGAAGTAACTCCGAGCCGAAAGCAACACGAGGCTCGCGTACTTTGCCGCTAGGACCGCGCGGAAGTAACTCCGAGCCGAAAGCAACACGAGGCTCGCGTACTTTGCCGCTAGGACCGCGCGGAAGTAACTCCGAGCCGAAAGCAACACGAGGCTCGCGTACTTCGCCGATCGGACCGCGCGGAAGTAACTCCGAGCCGAAAGCAACACGAGGCTCGCGTACTTTGCCGCTAGGACCGCGCGGAAGTAACTCCGAGCCGAAAGCAACACGAGGCTCGCGTACTTTGACGGTCGGACCGCTCGGAAGTAACTACGTGCAGAAAGCAACACAAAACTCGTAAACTTAGCCGCTCGTCGGCCGAAATTACGAAGAGCTCAAGAAAATAACACGAGATTTAAGAACATAGACGATCGCCAGCAGAGAGCTCGAAAAAACAGCACAAAACGCGAAAATTTAACTTTGAGAAAATAGCTAAGATAGCTTAAAAAAACAATACGGAGAACAAAAGTTGATTGCCGAAACGTTCGGAAGCAGCCCCGAGCAGTAGTAACACAGGGCTCGCGGACTTTGTTGTTCGAACCGCTCGAAAGTAGCTACGAGCCGAAAGCAACACGAGGCTCGCGTACTTTGCCGCTAGGACCGCGCGGAAGTAACTCCGAGCCGAAAGCAACACGAGGCTCGCGTACTTTGCCGATCGGACCGCGCGGAAGTAACTCCGAGCCGAAAGCAACACGAGGCTCGCGTACTTTGCCGCTAGGACCGCGCGGAAGTAACTCCGAGCCGAAAGCAACACGAGGCTCGCGTACTTTGCCGCTAGGACCGCGCGGAAGTAACTCCGAGCCGAAAGCAACACGAGGCTCGCGTACTTTGCCGATCGGACCGCGCGGAAGTAACTCCGAGCCGAAAGCAACACGAGGCTCGCGTACTTTGCCGCTAGGACCGCGCGGAGGTAACTCCGAGCCGAAAGCAACACGAGGCTCGCGTACTTTGCCGATCGGACCGCGCGGAAGTAACTCCGAGCCGAAAGCAACACGAGGCTCGCGTACTTTGTCCCTAGGACCGCGCGGAAGTAACTCCGAGCCGAAAGCAACACGAGGCTCGCGTACTTTGCCGCTAGGACCGCGCGGAAGTAACTGAGCCGAAAGCAACACGAGGCTCGCGTACTTTGCCGATCGGACCGCGCGGAAGTAACTCCGAGCCGAAAGCAACACGAGGCTCGCGTACTTTGCCGCTAGGACCGCGCGGAAGTAACTCCGAGCCGAAAGCAACACGAGGCTCGCGTACTTTGCCGCTCGGACCGCGCGGAAGTAACTCCGAGCCGAAAGCAACACGAGGCTCGCGTACTTTGCCGATCGGACCGCGCGGAAGTAACTCCGAGCCGAAAGCAACACGAGGCTCGCGTACTTTGTCGCTAGGACCGCGCGGAAGTAACTCCGAGCCGAAAGCAACACGAGGCTCGCGTACTTTGACGGTCGGACCGCTCGGAAGTAACTACGTGCAGAAAGCAACACAAAACTCGTAAACTTAGCCGCTCGTCGGCCGAAATTACGAAGAGCTCAAGAAAATAACACGAGATTTAAGAACATAGACGATCGCCAGCAGAGAGCTCGAAAAACAGCACAAAACGCGAAAATTTTACGAGAAAATAGCTAAGATAGCTTAAAAACAATACGGAGAACAAAAGTTGATTGCCCGAAACGTTCGGAAGCAGCGGCAGTAGTAACACAGGGCTGCGACTTTGTTGTCCGAACCGCTCGAAAGTAGCCGAGCCGAAAGCAACACGAGGCTCGCGTACTTTGCCGCTAGGACCGCGCGGAAGTAACTCCGAGCCGAAAGCAACACGAGGCTCGCGTACTTTGCCGATCGGACCGCGCGAAGTAACTCCGAGCCGAAAGCAACACGAGGCTCGCGTACTTTGCCGCTAGGACCGCGCGGAAGTAACTCCGAGCCGAAAGCAACACGAGGCTCGCGTACTTTGCCGCTAGGACCGCGCGGAAGTAACTCCGAGCCGAAAGCAACACGAGGCTCGCGTACTTTGCCGCTAGGACCGCGCGGAAGTAACTCCGAGCCGAAAGCAACACGAGGCTCGCGTACTTTGCCGATCGGACCGCGCGGAAGTAACTCCGAGCCGAAAGCAACACGAGGCTCGCGTACTTTGCCGCTAGGACCGCGCGGAAGTAACTCCGAGCCGAAAGCAACACGAGGCTCGCGTACTTTGCCGATCGGACCGCGCGGAAGTAACTCCGAGCCGAAAGCAACACGAGGCTCGCGTACTTTGTCGCTAGGACCGCGCGGAAGTAACTCCGAGCCGAAAGCAACACGAGGCTCGCGTACTTTGACGGTCGGACCGCTCGGAAGTAACTACGTGCAGAAAGCAACACAAAACTCGTAAACTTAGCCGCTCGTCGGCCGAAATTACGAAGAGCTCAAGAAAATAACACGAGATTTAAGAACATAGACGATCGCCAGCAGAGAGCTCGAAAAAACAGCACAAAACGCGAAAATTTAACTTTTACGAGAAAATAGCTAAGATAGCTTAAAAAAACAATACGGAGAACAAAAAGTTGATTGCCCGAAACGTTCGGAAGCAGCCCCGAGCAGTAGTAACACAGGGCTCGCGGACTTTGTTGTCCGAACCGCTCGAAAGTAGCTACGAGCCGAAAGCAACACGAGGCTCGCGTACTTTGCCGCTAGGACCGCGCGGAAGTAACTCCGAGCCGAAAGCAACACGAGGCTCGCGTACTTTGCCGCTAGGACCGCGCGGAAGTAACTCCGAGCCGAAAGCAACACGAGGCTCGCGTACTTTGCCGATCGGACCGCGCGGAAGTAACTCCGAGCCGAAAGCAACACGAGGCTCGCGTACTTTGCCGATCGGACCGCGCGGAAGTAACTCCGAGCCGAAAGCAACACGAGGCTCGCGTACTTTGCCGCTCGGACCGCGCGGAAGTAACTCCGAGCCGAAAGCAACACGAGGCTCGCGTACTTTGTCGCTAGGACCGCGCGGAAGTAACTCCGAGCCGAAAGCAACACGAGGCTCGCGTACTTTGACGGTCGGACCGCTCGGAAGTAACTACGTGCAGAAAGCAACACAAAACTCGTAAACTTAGCCGCTCGTCGGCCGAAATTACGAAGAGCTCAAGAAAATAACACGAGATTTAAGAACATAGACGATCGCCAGCAGAGAGCTCGAAAAACAGCACAAAACGCGAAAATTTAACTTTTACGAGAAAATAGCTAAGATAGCTTAAAAAACAATACGGAGAACAAAAAGTTGATTGCCCGAAACGTTCGGAAGCAGCCCCGAGCAGTAGCAACACAGGGCTCGCGGACTTTGTTGTCCGAACCGCTCGAAAGTAGCTACGAGCCGAAAGCAACACGAGGCTCGCGTACTTTGCCGCTAGGACCGCGCGGAAGTAACTCCGAGCCGAAAGCAACACGAGGCTCGCGTACTTTGCCGCTAGGACCGCGCGGAAGTAACTCCGAGCCGAAAGCAACACGAGGCTCGCGTACTTTGCCGCTCGGACCGCGCGGAAGTAACTCCGAGCCGAAAGCAACACGAGGCTCGCGTACTTTGCCGATCGGACCGCGCGGAAGTAACTCCGAGCCGAAAGCAACACGAGGCTCGCGTACTTTGCCGCTAGGACCGCGCGGAAGTAACTCCGAGCCGAAAGCAACACGAGGCTCGCGTACTTTGCCGCTAGGACCGCGCGGAAGTAACTCCGAGCCGAAAGCAACACGAGGCTCGCGTACTTTGCCGATCGGACCGCGCGGAAGTAACTCCGAGCCGAAAGCAACACGAGGCTCGCGTACTTTGCCGCTAGGACCGCGCGGAAGTAACTCCGAGCCGAAAGCAACACGAGGCTCGCGTACTTTGCCGATCGGACCGCGCGGAAGTAACTCCGAGCCGAAAGCAACACGAGGCTCGCGTACTTTGCCGCTCGGACCGCGCGGAAGTAACTCCGAGCCGAAAGCAACACGAGGCTCGCGTACTTTGCCGATCGGACCGCGCGGAAGTAACTCCGAGCCGAAAGCAACACGAGGCTCGCGTACTTTGTCGCTAGGACCGCGCGGAGGTAACTCCGAGCCGAAAGCAACACGAGGCTCGCGTACTTTGACGGTCGGACCGCTCGGAAGTAACTACGTGCAGAAAGCAACACAAAACTCGTAAACTTAGCCGCTCGTCGGCCGAAATTACGAAGAGCTCAAGAAAATAACACGAGATTTAAGAACATAGACGATCGCCAGCAGAGAGCTCGAAAAAACAGCACAAAACGCGAAACTTTTACGAGAAAATAGCTAAGATAGCTTAAAAAACAATACGGAGAACAAAAGTTGATTGCCCGAAACGTTCGGAAGCAGCCCCGAGCAGTAGTAACACAGGGCTCGCGGACTTTGTTGTCGAACCGCTCGAAGTAGCTACGAGCCGAAAGCAACACGAGGCTCGCGTACTTTGCCGCTAGGACCGCGCGGAAGTAACTCCGAGCCGAAAGCAACACGAGGCTCGCGTACTTTGCCGATCGGACCGCGCGGAAGTAACTCCGAGCCGAAAGCAACACGAGGCTCGCGTACTTTGCCGCTAGGACCGCGCGGAAGTAACTCCGAGCCGAAAGCAACACGAGGCTCGCGTACTTTGCCGCTAGGACCGCGCGGAAGTAACTCCGAGCCGAAAGCAACACGAGGCTCGCGTACTTTGCCGCTCGGACCGCGCGGAAGTAACTCCGAGCCGAAAGCAACACGAGGCTCGCGTACTTTGCCGCTAGGACCGCGCGGAAGTAACTCCGAGCCGAAAGCAACACGAGGCTCGCGTACTTTGCCGCTAGGACCGCGCGGAAGTAACTCCCGAAAGCAACACGAGGCTCGCGTACTTTGCCGATCGGACCGCGCGGAAGCTCCGAGCCGAAAGCAACACGAGGCTCGCGTACTTTGCCGCTAGGACCGCGCGGAAGTAACTCCGAGCCGAAAGCAACACGAGGCTCGCGTACTTTGCCGATCGGACCGCGCGGAAGTAACTCCGAGCCGAAAGCAACACGAGGCTCGCGTACTTTGCCGCTAGGACCGCGCGGAAGTAACTCCGAGCCGAAAGCAACACGAGGCTCGCGTACTTTGCCGCTAGGACCGCGCGGAAGTAACTCCGAGCCGAAAGCAACACGAGGCTCGCGTACTTTGCCGATCGGACCGCGCGGGAGTAACTCCGAGCCGAAAGCAACACGAGGCTCGCGTACTTTGCCGCTAGGACCGCGCGGAAGTAACTCCGAGCCGAAAGCAACACGAGGCTCGCGTACTTTGCCGATCGGACCGCGCGGAAGTAACTCCGAGCCGAAAGCAACACGAGGCTCGCGTACTTTGCCGATCGGACCGCGCGGAAGTAACTCCGAGCCGAAAGCAACACGAGGCTCGCGTACTTTGTCGCTAGGACCGCGCGGAAGTAACTCCGAGCCGAAAGCAACACGAGGCTCGCGTACTTTGACGGTCGGACCGCTCGGAAGTAACTACGTGCAGAAAGCAACACAAAACTCGTAAACTTAGCCGCTCGTCGGCCGAAATTACGAAGAGCTCAAGAAAATAACACGAGATTTAAGAACATAGACGATCGCCAGCAGAGAGCTCGAAAAAACAGCACAAAACGCGAAAATTTAACTTTTACGAGAAAATAGCTAAGATAGCTTAAAAAAACAATACGGAGAACAAAAGTTGATTGCCCGAAACGTTCGGAAGCAGCCCCGAGCAGTAGTAACACAGGGCTCGCGGACTTTGTTGTCCGAACCGCTCGAAAGTAGCTACGAGCCGAAAGCAACACGAGGCTCGCGTACTTTGCCGCTAGGACCGCGCGGAAGTAACTCCGAGCCGAAAGCAACACGAGGCTCGCGTACTTTGCCGATCGGACCGCGCGGAAGTAACTCCGAGCCGAAAGCAACACGAGGCTCGCGTACTTTGCCGCTAGGACCGCGCGGAAGTAACTCCGAGCCGAAAGCAACACGAGGCTCGCGTACTTTGCCGCTAGGACCGCGCGGAAGTAACTCCGAGCCGAAAGCAACACGAGGCTCGCGTACTTTGCCGCTAGGACCGCGCGGAAGTAACTCCGAGCCGAAAGCAACACGAGGCTCGCGTACTTTGCCGATCGGACCGCGCGGAAGTAACTCCGAGCCGAAAGCAACACGAGGCTCGCGTACTTTGTCGCTAGGACCGCGCGGAAGTAACTCCGAGCCGAAAGCAACACGAGGCTCGCGTACTTTGCCGATCGGACCGCGCGGAAGTAACTCCGAGCCGAAAGCAACACGAGGCTCGCGTACTTTGTCGCTAGGACCGCGCGGAAGTAACTCCGAGCCGAAAGCAACACGAGGCTCGCGTACTTTGACGGTCGGACCGCTCGGAGGTAACTACGTGCAGAAAGCAACACAAAACTCGTAAACTTAGCCGCTCGTCGGCCGAAATTACGAAGAGCTCAAGAAAATAACACGAGATTTAAGAACATAGACGATCGCCAGCACAGAGCTCGAAAAAACAGCACAAAACGCGAAAATTTAACTTTTACGAGAAAATAGCTAAGATAGCTTAAAAACAATACGGAGAACAAAAGTTGATTGCCCGAAACGTTCGGAAGCAGCCCCGAGCAGTAGTAACACAGGGCTCGCGGACTTTGTTGTCCGAACCGCTCGAAAGTAGCTACGAGCCGAAAGCAACACGAGGCTCGCGTACTTTGCCGCTAGGACCGCGCGGAAGTAACTCCGAGCCGAAAGCAACACGAGGCTCGCGTACTTTGCCGCTAGGACCGCGCGGAAGTAACTCCGAGCCGAAAGCAACACGAGGCTCGCGTACTTTGCCGATCGGACCGCGCGGAAGTAACTCCGAGCCGAAAGCAACACGAGGCTCGCGTACTTTGCCGCTAGGACCGCGCGGAAGTAACTCCGAGCCGAAAGCAACACGAGGCTCGCGTACTTTGCCGCTAGGACCGCGCGGAAGTAACTACGTGCAGAAAGCAACACAAAACTCGTAAACTTAGCCGCTCGTCGGCCGAAATTACGAAGAGCTCAAGAAAATAACACGAGATTTAAGAACATAGACGATCGCCAGCAGAGAGCTCGAAAAACAGCACAAAACGCGAAAATTTAACTTTTACGAGAAAATAGCTAAGATAGCTTATAAAAACAATACGGAGAACAAAAAGTTGATTGCCCGAAACGTTCGGAAGCAGCCCCGAGCAGTAGTAACACAGGGCTCGCGGACTTTGTTGTCCGACCGCGAAAGTACAAGCCGAAAGCAACACGAGGCTCGCGTACTTTGCCGCTAGGACCGCGCGGAAGTAACTCCGAGCCGAAAGCAACACGAGGCTCGCGTACTTTGCCGATCGGACCGCGCGGAAGTAACTCGAGCCGAAAGCAACACGAGGCTCGCGTACTTTGCCGCTAGGACCGCGCGGAAGTAACTCCGAGCCGAAAGCAACACGAGGCTCGCGTACTTTGCCGCTAGGACCGCGCGGAAGTAACTCCAAGCCGAAAGCAACACGAGGCTCGCGTACTTTGCCGATCGGACCGCGCGGAAGTAACTCCGAGCCGAAAGCAACACGAGGCTCGCGTACTTTGCCGCTAGGACCGCGCGGAAGTAACTCCGAGCCGAAAGCAACACGAGGCTCGCGTACTTTGCCGATCGGACCGCGCGGAAGTAACTCCGACCCGAAAGCAACACGAGGCTCGCGTACTTTGCCGCTAGGACCGCGCGGTAGTAACTCCGAGCCGAAAGCAACACGAGGCTCGCGTACTTTGCCGGTCGGACCGCGCGGAAGTAACTCCGAGCCGAAAGCAACACGAGGCTCGCGTACTTTGCCGATCGGACCGCGCGGAAGTAACTCCGAGCCGAAAGCAACACGAGGCTCGCGTACTTTGCCGCTAGGACCGCGCGGAAGTAACTCCGAGCCGAAAGCAACACGAGGCTCGCGTACTTTGCCGCTAGGACCGCGCGGAAGTAACTCCGAGCCGAAAGCAACACGAGGCTCGCGTACTTTGCCGCTAGGACCGCGCGGAAGTAACTCCGAGCCGAAAGCAACACGAGGCTCGCGTACTTTGCCGATCGGACCGCGCGGAAGTAACTCCGAGCCGAAAGCAACACGAGGCTCGCGTACTTTGCCGCTAGGACCGCGCGGAAGTAACTCCGAGCCGAAAGCAACACGAGGCTCGCGTACTTTGCCGCTAGGACCGCGCGGAAGTAACTCCAAGCCGAAAGCAACACGAGGCTCGCGTACTTTGCCGATCGGACCGCGCGGAAGTAACTCCGACCCGAAAGCAACACGAGGCTCGCGTACTTTGCCGCTAGGACCGCGCGGAAGTAACTCCGAGCCGAAAGCAACACGAGGCTCGCGGACTTTGACGGTCGGACCGCTCGGAAGTAACTACGTGGTAAAAGCAACACGAGGCTCGCGTACTTTGCCGATCAAACCGCTCGGAAGTAACTACGTTCCAAAAGCAACACGAGGCTCGCGAACTTTGACGGTCGGACCGCTCGGAAGTAACTACGTGGTAAAAGCAACACGAGGCTCGCGGACTTCGCTGCGGCTAAGTCCGCGCGGCGTCGAAATTTCACCGCCGGCGCCCATATACCGCCGTGCGTTAGACCGTGCGTCGCCGACCGCCCGGCCGCTCGGTTCGGTACTGTAAGAGGTGTCGTCGCTGCGGCGACTCGTGCACAACACGGTGCATGCGAGCTCTCGGTCTGGTCGTACCGTAGCGTTACGGCGTATGTATAACCGAGCTCGGCGAAGCACTGCGGTGCGTACAAAAGTGTCGTTCGCACTAGAACGCTTTTGAAGATTTAGCTTCGCGCTTACTACGAGAACTTTGGTTCTCTTTTTGAGATCTTTCGGGCGTCTTGCCGACATTCGGCCAAATGTGCGCCAAGCTCTCGGCGATCGTTTCGAGGCCGGATAGCGAAGGAATTGGTGAATACGTGACGAAGAAATTTTGTATCTCGAGGACTCTGCCGTTCGTGCGGTCCGTACGTACCTCCGAGCCGTAAAACAACACGGAGCTCGAGATCTTTGACGCGGAGGTAACTACCGTGCGCCGCAGCAGCTAAGTCCGCGCGGCGTCGAAATTTCACCGCCGGCGCCCATATACCGCCGTGCGTTAGACCGTGCGTCGCCGACCGCCCGGCCGCTCGGTTCGGTACTGTAAGAGGTGTCGTCGCTGCGGCGACTCGTGCACAACACGGTGCATGCGAGCTCTCGGTCTGGTCGTACCGTAGCGTTACGGCGTATGTATAACCGAGCTCGGCGAAGCACTGCGGTGCGTACAAAAGTGTCGTTCGCACTAGAACGCTTTTGAGAATTTAGCTTCGCGCTTACTACGAGAACTTTGGTTCTCTTTTGAGATCTTTCGGGCGTCTTGCCGACATTCGGCCAAATGTGCGCCAAGCTCTCGGCGATCGTTTCGAGGCCGGATAGCGAAGGAATTGGTGAATACTTGACGAAGAAATTTTGTATCTCGAGGACTCTGCCGTTCGTGCGGTCCGTACGTACCTCCGAGCCGTAAAACAACACGGAGCTCGAGATCTTTGACGCGGAGGTAACTACCGTGCGCCGCAGCGGCTAAGTCCGCGCGGCGTCGAAATTTCACCGCCGGCGCCCATATACCGCCGTGCGTTAGACCGTGCGTCGCCGACCGCCCGGCCGCTCGGTTCGGTACTGTAAGAGGTGTCGTCGCTGAGGCGACTCGTGCACAACACGATGCATGCGAGCTCTCGGTCTGGTCGTACCGTAGCGTTACGGCGTATGTATAACCGAGCTCGGCGAAGCACTGCGGTGCGTACGAAAGTGTCTTTCGCTCGAGAGAGGTTTTTAAAGTGTTTTGCACTGCGCTGAGTGCGAGAATTTCGGTTCTCTTTTTCGAGAGCGTTCGGGCGTCTTGCCGACATTCGGCCAATTGTGCGCCAAGCTCTCGGCGATCGTTTCGAGGCCGGATAGCGAAGGAATTGGTGAATACTTGACGAAGAAATTTTGTATCTCGAGGACTCTGCCGTTCGTGCGGTCCGTACGTACCTCCGAGCCGTAAAACAACACGGAGCTCGAGATCTTTGACGCGGAGGTAACTACCGTGCGCCGCAGTGGCTAAGTCCGCGCGGCGTCGAAATTTCACCGCCGGCGGCCATATACCGCCGTGCGTTAGACCGTGCGTCGCCGACCGCCCGGCCGCTCGGTTCGGTACTGTAAGAGGTGTTGTCGCTGCGGCGACTCGTGCACAACACGATGCATGCGAGCTCTCGGTCTGGTCGTACCGTAGCGTTACGGCGTATGTATAACCGAGCTCGACGAAGCACTGCGGTGCGTACAAAAGTGTCGTTCGCACTAGAACGCTTTTTGAGAGAATTTAGCCTCGCGCTTACTACGAGAACTTTGGTTCTCTTTTTGAGATCGTTCGGGCGTGTTGCCGACATTCGGCCAAATGTGCGCCGGCCTCTCGGCGATCGTTTCGACACCAAAGTCGAAAATCGAAGGCGTTGGTAAATCCGAGCCGAAACGATACGGAGCTCGAGTACTTTGCCGTTCGAGCTGTCCGTGGGTAACTACTTGCCGAAAGCAACACGAGGCTCGAGGACTTTGCGTAAATAACTACGTACGACGCAGCGGCTAAGTCCTCGAGGCGTCGAAATTTCGCAGGTTTCGCCCATATACCGCCGTGCGTTAGACCGTGCGTCGCCGACCGCCCGGCCGCCCGGTTCGGTACTATAAGACACAGCATTGCCACGAGTCGGTGTCGAGAGACCGAATGGCTCATATGTGGCGCGCACTTACGTGTTGGACGCGCGATCGTCCCTCGCTTCCGAGCAAGCGTGCGGACGTATCGTTGCGCTTACCGAACATCAACTCCACGGATACGAGAGTGTCGGTTTCGGCGAGATCTTTGACGATGTCGCCGTTCCCTCTTACTTGTACGCCGTAGCGAAATAATTTTCAACCGGTGCCTCGGTGTTCTCACCGCTGGCACCGTTGAACGACCAGTGCTCCACGACGTCTCAGATCGGATCGGTCTAGCGTCAGGGCTAAGCGGCCTTACAAGCCGCTGTTATGGGTGAATGAGAACAAAATTTGATCTTTCATACCGTTAAGGTATATATAAATACGAAAGGCGTGTCCGTCGACCGGCTCGAAAAGTTCCGGCGGCATTAACGACACACGAAACGCGCACGGCTCTTCCTCGCGGAGTGTCCTTAGCAG
>NC_091884.1:3622366-3624866 GCF_019399895.1 Cardiocondyla obscurior | reverse complement strand
TCTCTCTCTCTCGTTTCCTGCGGAGATTCTCCGACTCTCTGTCTCTCGCGCGCTTCGAACGACCCGTTGCGCGGACCACCGCGCTCAGCGCGCCCTTAGCCGGGGCTAGCGCGGCCGGTTGGTCTCGTTGTGCGAATCCAGGAGGAGCGCGAAGGTGCATCTATATGCGCGCCCGCTCGCGGATCAGGATCGGTGAGAAGGAGACTACGGAGGCGCGCTCGCGCGCCGCCTCTATCTCCGCGATTCGGACGCGTTGCGGTGCGCGCGAATGCGCCGCGTACCGGTGGTAACCTATGCTGCCGCGTCGTCGTGCGCGCCGGGCGGGGAGTGGAGAGTGCGACGATTCTCGCCGCTGCTCTTCCTCCGGTCCCGCGCGCGCGCGCGATCGCGCGCGCTGAAGGGTTCGTCGAATATGCTAGTCATTTTCGACCCCGATGGTTTTTCAAAGAGTTCCGCCCCGGCTCTCGCTTCGCGAGAGACGCAACCTCTTGGTTTTCGCACCGCGCCGACAACCGACGTCTCCCTCTCTCTCCATTATTGTGCCGTAGCCCCCGTAACAGGGGCGGCGGTCCGCGCGTGCTCGGACGCGCGGCCAGGCTGATCGAAGGGCCAAAACGAAGAAGACGCACATTGTTGTCTATTCCTTGATAGAGCGTACTTGGTGCGCGAAGGAACGATTACCCTGAACGGTGGATCACTTGGCTCGTGGGTCGATGAAGAACGCAGCTAATTGCGCGTCAACTTGTGAACTGCAGGACACATGAACATCGACATTTCGAACGCACATTGCGGTCCACGGATACAATTCCCGGACCACGCCTGGCTGAGGGTCGTTTTATCGAAGACAAACTGCTTTCGCGCGCCGTTTCGACGGCCGCGTACGAGCGATTCGTTGGACGTTCGCCCGATCGCGGCGGCCGGCGAGAGAGTTATACCCGCATCCACGAGAAAAGAGAAGAGAAGCGAGGAGTCGTCGATGACGCCTTTCCCGGGGTATCAGGCACACTACGCACGCTATCCACGCGGCGAGTTGCTGGATTCCATCAGGGTTTTACGAAGGCTCTCGCGCTCTCTGCGCGCGCTCTCTCTATACTCGCGGAACGGCGGCGTACTCTCGCGTCCCCGTTGGGCGTCGTCCGAAATAACGAGGTTTGAGGGTCGAACGAATGAACGACGACCGACCGAAAGATGCGATCGAGAATCGCAGAGAGACGCACGCACGCACACACGCACGGGAGGGAAGGACGTGCGCGGTGGTGATAAACGTGGCGAGCTCTTGCAAGGAGTTTATACGTTATACGTATATACGCGCCGAACGAAAAAGAGTAGATCTGCCTCTCGCGCGCCGCCGCCCGGAGTGAAACAAGCCGACAATTCGTTCGCGCTTGTACTCCCGGAAGGTGGCCTGTGTGCCGCTTGCGGCGCGCGCGGGATGCAAGGCTGATCCACGGAGAAGTAGTTCATAAGGAGCGCGGAGAACCGAGTTTGAGTTTTCCTCTCCTTCTTCGAATGAAGATCGGAGAGGAGAATAGAGGCCGCGAGATAATCGCGCGCCTCCTCGTTCTCCTTCTGCACAGAGCGCATATCGTCGCTTTACCGCCGCCAACGCAAAGGAAACTCGAGAGGAGGGATTTTAGAGATATATACGACGAAGCAAAGATACGAGAGAACCTGACCGTATTATAAGAGAGAGAGAGTGGTCGTCGCCGCTGCAGCTGCTGCCGGCCGCCGCCGCAGTCGCGTTGCCGACGCCACCACGACGCGCAAACCGGCCTCCGACGTTCGCGTCGGGCTGGCTGGCCAGTTGTCGTCGTGGTCGGTTGGTTGGCGCGCGCGGGCGCGCGGATCGCGGCGCGGTTGACGCAACGTCGACGAAAGACCACCACGCTCTCGCGGTTGTTCTCTCTGCCTCGTTCGTTTTCTCATTTTCCCTTCGTCTCTTCTTTCAAATATTTTGCGTGCACCGATCGCCCCCTGCGCAGCAAAAGTGTGTGCGAGGTGAGAGATCGCGCGCGGGTCGACCGCGCGTGTTCCCGAGTCCACGAAAGCGCTATGTATGGTAGCAGCTCTTGACCGGGGCACGCGGCGTAGTCTAACCAAGCGCTCGCGCGCGGCGTTTCGCCGCGTTGCGTTTCTCTTTTCTCTCGCGTCGTCGTCGTCGTCGTCTCGCCTTCTTCGTATTATATATATATAGTACAGCCTCACGACAATTTCTTTTGACGACCTCAGAGCAGGCGAGATCACCCGCTGAATTTAAGCATATTATTAAGCGGAGGAAAAGAAACTAACCAGGATTTCCTTAGTAGCGGCGAGCGAACAGGAAAGAGCCCAGCACCGAATCCCGCGGTTCCGCCGCAGGGAAATGTGGTGTTTGGGAGGGTCCGCTTATCCCGAGGTGCCGCGTCGCGTCCAAGTCCATCTTGAATGGGGCCACTTACCCGCAGAGGGTGCCAGGCCCGTAGCGACCGGTGCGCGTCTCGGGAGGATCTCTCCTTAGAGT
>NC_091884.1:3605399-3617295 GCF_019399895.1 Cardiocondyla obscurior | reverse complement strand
CGCGCGGAAGTAACTCCGAGCCAGAAAACAGCACGAGGCTCGCGTACTTTGTCGCTAGGACCGCGCGGAAGTAACTCCGAGCCGAAAGCAACACGAGGCTCGCGTACTTCCTGACGGTCGGACCGCTCGGAAGTAACTGATGCAGAAAACAACACAAAACTCGTAAACTTAGCCGCTCGTCGGCCGAAATTACGAAGAGCTCAAGAAAATAACACGAGATTTAAGAACATAGACGATCGCCAGCAGAGAGCTCAAAAAAACAGCACAAAACGCGAAAATTTAACTTTTACGAGAAAATAGCTAAGATAGCTTAAAAAAACAATACGGAGAACAAAAGTTGATTGCGGAAACGTTCGGAAGCAGCCCCGAGCAGTAGTAACACAGGGCTCGCGGACTTTGTTGTCCGAACCGCTCGAAAGTAACTACGAGCCGAAAGCAACACGAGGCTCGCGTACTTTGCCGCTAGGACCGCGCGGAAGCTCCGAGCCGAAAGCAACACGAGGCTCGCGTACTTTGCCGATCGGACCGCGCGGAAGTAACTCCGAGCCGAAAGCAACACGAGGCTCGCGTACTTTGCCGCTAGGACCGCGCGGAAGTAACTCCGAGCCGAAAGCAACACGAGGCTCGCGTACTTTGCCGCTCGGACCGCGCGGGGTAACTCGAGCCGAAAGCAACACGAGGCTCGCGTACTTTGCCGATCGGACCGCGCGGAAGTAACTCCGAGCCGAAAGCAACACGAGGCTCGCGTACTTTTTCGCTAGGACCGCGCGGAAGTAACTCCGAGCCGAAAGCAACACGAGGCTCGCGTACTTTGACGGTCGGACCGCTCGGAAGTAACTACGTGCAGAAAGCAACACAAAACTCGTAAACTTAGCCGCTCGTCGGCCGAAATTACGAAGAGCTCAAGAAAATAACACGAGATTTAAGAACATAGACGATCGCCAGCAGAGAGCTCGAAAAACAGCACAAAACGCGAAAATTTAACTTTTACGAGAAAATAGCTAAGATAGCTTAAAAAAACAATACGGAGAACAAAAGTTGATTGCCCGAAACGTTCGGAAGCAGCCCCGAGCAGTAGTAACACAGGGCTCGCGGACTTTGTTGTCGAACCGCTCGAGTAGCTACGAGCCGAAAGCAACACGAGGCTCGCGTACTTTGCCGCTAGGACCGCGCGGAAGTAACTCCGAGCCGAAAGCAACACGAGGCTCGCGTACTTTGCCGCTAGGACCGCGCGGAAGTAACTCCGAGCCGAAAGCAACACGAGGCTCGCGTACTTTGCCGATCGGACCGCGCGGAAGTAACTCCGAGCCGAAAGCAACACGAGGCTCGCGTACTTTGTCGCTAGGACCGCGCGGAAGTAACTCCGAGCCGAAAGCAACACGAGGCTCGCGTACTTTGACGGTCGGACCGCTCGGTAGTAACTACGTGCAGAAAGCAACACAAAACTCGTAAACTTAGCCGCTCGTCGGCCGAAATTATGAAGAGCTCAAGAAAATAACACGAGATTTAAGAACATAGACGATCGCCAGCAGAGAGCTCGAAAAAACAGCACAAAGCGCGAAAATTTAACTTTTACGAGAAAATAGCTAAGATAGCTTAAAAACAATACGGAGAACAAAAGTTGATTGCCGAAACGTTCGGAAGCAGCCCCGAGCAGCAGTAACACAGGGCTCGCGGACTTTGTTGTCCGAACCGCTCGAAAGTAGCTACGAGCCGAAAGCAACACGAGGCTCGCGTACTTTGCCGATCGGACCGCGCGGAAGTAACTCCGAGCCGAAAGCAACACGAGGCTCGCGTACTTTGCCGCTAGGACCGCGCGGAAGTAACTCCGAGCCGAAAGCAACACGAGGCTCGCGTACTTTGTCGCTAGGACCGCGCGGAAGTAACTCCGAGCCGAAAGCAACACGAGGCTCGCGTACTTTGACGGTCGGACCGCTCGGAAGTAACTACGTGCAGAACACAAAACTCGTAAACAGCCGCTCGTCGGCCGAAATTACGAAGAGCTCAAGAAAATAACACGAGATTTAAGAACATAGACGATCGCCAGCAGAGAGCTCGAAAAACAGCACAAAACGCGAAAATTTAACTTTTACGAGAAAATAGCTAAGATAGCTTAAAAAACAATACGGAGAACAAAAAGTTGATTGCCCGAAACGTTCGGAAGCAGCCCGAGCAGTAGCAACACAGGGCTCGCGGACTTTGTTGTCCGAACCGCTCGAAAGTAGCTACGAGCCGAAAGCAACACGAGGCTCGCGTACTTTGCCGCTAGGACCGCGCGGAAGTAACTCCGAGCCGAAAGCAACACGAGGCTCGCGTACTTTGCCGCTAGGACCGCGCGGAAGTAACTCCGAGCCGAAAGCAACACGAGGCTCGCGTACTTTGCCGATCGGACCGCGCGGAAGTAACTCCGAGCCGAAAGCAACACGAGGCTCGCGTACTTTGCCGCTAGGACCGCGCGGAAGTAACTCCGAGCCGAAAGCAACACGAGGCTCGCGTACTTTGCCGATCGGACCGCGCGGAAGTAACTCCGAGCCGAAAGCAACACGAGGCTCGCGTACTTTGTCGCTAGGACCGCGCGGAAGTAACTCCGAGCCGAAAGCAACACGAGGCTCGCGTACTTTGACGGTCGGACCGCTCGGAAGTAACTACGTGCAGAAAGCAACACAAAACTCGTAAACTTAGCCGCTCGTCGGCCGAAATTACGAAGAGCTCAAGAAAATAACACGAGATTTAAGAACATAGACGATCGCCAGCAGAGAGCTCGAAAAACAGCACAAAACGCGAAAATTTAACTTTTACGAGAAAATAGCTAAGATAGCTTAAAAAAACAATACGGAGAACAAAAGTTGATTGCCCGAAACGTTCGGAAGCAGCCCCGAGCAGTAGTAACACAGGGCTCGCGGACTTTGTTGTCCGAACCGCTCGAAAGTAGCTACGAGCCGAAAGCAACACGAGGCTCGCGTACTTTGCCGCGCGGACCGCGCGGAAGTAACTCCGAGCCGAAAGCAACACGAGGCTCGCGTACTTTGCCGCTAGGACCGCGCGGAAGTAACTCCGAGCCGAAAGCAACACGAGGCTCGCGTACTTTGCCGCTAGGACCGCGCGGAAGTAACTCCGAGCCGAAAGCAACACGAGGCTCGCGTACTTTGCCGATCGGACCGCGCGGAAGTAACTCCGAGCCGAAAGCAACACGAGGCTCGCGTACTTTGCCGCTAAAACCGCGCGGAAGTAACTCCGAGCCGAAAGCAACACGAGGCTCGCGTACTTTGCCGATCGGACCGCGCGGAAGTAACTCCGAGCCGAAAGCAACACGAGGCTCGCGTACTTTGTCGCTAGGACCGCGCGGAAGTAACTCCGAGCCGAAAGCAACACGAGGCTCGCGTACTTTGACGGTCGGACCGCTCGGAAGTAACTACGTGCAGAAAGCAACACAAAACTCGTAAACTTAGCCGCTCGTCGGCCGAAATTACGAAGAGCTCAAGAAAATAACACGAGATTTAAGAACATAGACGATCGCCAGCAGAGAGCTCGAAAAAACAGCACAAAACGCGAAAATTTAACTTTTACGAGAAAATAGCTAAGATAGCTTAAAAAAACAATACGGAGAACTAAAAGTTGATTGCCCGAAACGTTCGGAAGCAGCCCCGAGCAGTAGCAACACAGGGCTCGCGGACTTTGTTGTCCGAACCGCTCGAAAGTAGCTACGAGCCGAAAGCAACACGAGGCTCGCGTACTTTGCCGCTAGGACCGCGCGGAAGTAACTCCGAGCCGAAAGCAACACGAGGCTCGCGTACTTTGCCGCTAGGACCGCGCGGAAGTAACTCCGAGCCGAAAGCAACACGAGGCTCGCGTACTTTGCCGATCGGACCGCGCGGAAGTAACTCCGAGCCGAAAGCAACACGAGGCTCGCGTACTTTGTCGCTAGGACCGCGCGGAAGTAACTCCGAGCCGAAAGCAACACGAGGCTCGCGTACTTTGACGGTCGGACCGCTCGGAAGTAACTACGTGCAGAAAGCAACACAAAACTCGTAAACTTAGCCGCTCGTCGGCCGAAATTACGAAGAGCTCAAGAAAATAACACGAGATTTAAGAACATAGACGATCGCCAGCAGAGAGCTCGAAAAACAGCACAAAACGCGAAAATTTAACTTTTACGAGAAAATAGCTAAGATAGCTTAAAAAAACAATACGGAGAACAAAAGTTGATTGCCCGAAACGTTCGGAAGCAGCCCCGAGCAGTAGTAACACAGGGCTCGCGGACTTTGTTGTCCGAACCGCTCGAAAGTAGCTACGAGCCGAAAGCAACACGAGGCTCGCGTACTTTGCCGCTAGGACCGCGCGGAAGTAACTCCGAGCCGAAAGCAACACGAGGCTCGCGTACTTTGCCGATCGGACCGCGCGGAAGTAACTCCGAGCCGAAAGCAACACGAGGCTCGCGTACTTTGCCGCTAGGACCGCGCGGAAGTAACTCCGAGCCGAAAGCAACACGAGGCTCGCGTACTTTGCCGGTCGGACCGCGCGGAAGTAACTCCGAGCCGAAAGCAACACGAGGCTCGCGTACTTTGCCGATCGGACCGCGCGGAAGTAACTCCGAGCCGAAAGCAACACGAGGCTCGCGTACTTTGTCGCTAGGACCGCGCGGAAGTAACTCCGAGCCGAAAGCAACACGAGGCTCGCGTACTTTGACGGTCGGACCGCTCGGAAGTAACTACGTGCAGAAAGCAACACAAAACTCGTAAACTTAGCCGCTCGTCGGCCGAAATTACGAAGAGCTCAAGAAAATAACACGAGATTTAAGAACATAGACGATCGCCAGCAGAGAGCTCGAAAAAACAGCACAAAACGCGAAAATTTAACTTTTACGAGAAAATAGCTAAGATAGCTTAAAAACAATACGGAGAACAAAAGTTGATTGCCCGAAACGTTCGGAAGCAGCCCCGAGCAGTAGCAACACAGGGCTCGCGGACTTTGTTGTCCGAACCGCTCGAAAGTAGCTACGAGCCGAAAGCAACACGAGGCTCGCGTACTTTGCCGCTAGGACCGCGCGGAAGTAACTCCGAGCCGAAAGCAACACGAGGCTCGCGTACTTTGCCGCTAGGACCGCGCGGAAGTAACTCCGAGCCGAAAGCAACACGAGGCTCGCGTACTTTGCCGATCGGACCGCGCGGAAGTAACTCCGAGCCGAAAGCAACACGAGGCTCGCGTACTTTGTCGCTAGGACCGCGCGGAAGTAACTCCGAGCCGAAAGCAACACGAGGCTCGCGTACTTTGACGGTCGGACCGCTCGGAAGTAACTACGTGCAGAAAGCAACACAAAACTCGTAAACTTAGCCGCTCGTCGGCCGAAATTACGAAGAGCTCAAGAAAATAACACGAGATTTAAGAACATAGACGATCGCCAGCAGAGAGCTCGAAAAAACAGCACAAAACGCGAAAATTTAACTTTTACGAGAAAATAGCTAAGATAGCTTAAAAAACAATACGGAGAACAAAAAGTTGATTGCCCGAAACGTTCGGAAGCAGCCCCGAGCAGTAGAAACACAGGGCTCGCGGACTTTGTTGTCCGAACCGCTCGAAAGTAGCTACGAGCCGAAAGCAACACGAGGCTCGCGTACTTTGCCGCTAGGACCGCGCGGAAGTAACTCCGAGCCGAAAGCAACACGAGGCTCGCGTACTTTGCCGCTAGGACCGCGCGGAAGTAACTCCGAGCCGAAAGCAACACGAGGCTCGCGTACTTTGACGGTCGGACCGCTCGGAAGTAACTACGAGCAGAAAGCAACACAAAACTCGTAAACTTAGCCGCTCGTCGGCCGAAATTACGAAGAGCTCAAGAAAATAACACGAGATTTAAGAACATAGACGATCGCCAGCAGAGAGCTCGAAAAACAGCACAAAACGCGAAAATTTAACTTTTACGAGAAAATAGCTAAGATAGCTTAAAAAAACAATACGGAGAACAAAAGTTGATTGCCCGAAACGTTCGGAAGCGGCCCGAGCAGTAACACAGGGCTCGCGGACTTTGTTGTCGAACCGCTCGAAGTAACTACGAGCCGAAAGCAACACGAGGCTCGCGTACTTTGCCGCTAGGACCGCGCGGAAGTAACTCCGAGCCGAAAGCAACACGAGGCTCGCGTACTTTGCCGATCGGACCGCGCGGAAGTAACTCGAGCCGAAAGCAACACGAGGCTCGCGTACTTTGCCGCTAGGACCGCGCGGAAGTAACTCCGAGCCGAAAGCAACACGAGGCTCGCGTACTTTGCCGGTCGGACCGCGCGGAAGTAACTCCGAGCCGAAAGCAACACGAGGCTCGCGTACTTTGCCGATCGGACCGCGCGGAAGTAACTCCGAGCCGAAAGCAACACGAGGCTCGCGTACTTTGTCGCTAGGACCGCGCGGAAGTAACTCCGAGCCGAAAGCAACACGAGGCTCGCGTACTTTGACGGTCGGACCGCTCGGAAGTAACTACGTGCAGAAAGCAACACAAAACTCGTAAACTTAGCCGCTCGTCGGCCGAAATTACGAAGAGCTCAAGAAAATAACACGAGATTTAAGAACATAGACGATCGCCAGCAGAGAGCTCGAAAAAACAGCACAAAACGCGAAAATTTAACTTTTACGAGAAAATAGCTAAGATAGCTTAAAAAAACAATACGGAGAACAAAAAGTTGATTGGCCGAAACGTTCGGAAGCAGCCCCGAGCAGTAGTAACACAGGGCTCGCGGACTTTGTTGTCCGAACCGCTCGAAAGTAGCTACGAGCCGAAAGCAACACGAGGCTCGCGTACTTTGCCGCTAGGACCGCGCGGAAGTAACTCCGAGCCGAAAGCAACACGAGGCTCGCGTACTTTGCCGCTAGGACCGCGCGGAAGTAACTCCGAGCCGAAAGCAACACGAGGCTCGCGTACTTTGCCGATCGGACCGCGCGGAAGTAACTCCGAGCCGAAAGCAACACGAGGCTCGCGTACTTTGTCGCTAGGACCGCGCGGAAGTAACTCCGAGCCGAAAGCAACACGAGGCTCGCGTACTTTGACGGTCGGACCGCTCGGAAGTAACTACG
Organism: Cardiocondyla obscurior; assembly: GCF_019399895.1. Taxonomy (NCBI): domain Eukaryota; kingdom Metazoa; phylum Arthropoda; class Insecta; order Hymenoptera; family Formicidae; genus Cardiocondyla; species Cardiocondyla obscurior. Next base: position 3,610,239 of record NC_091884.1, on the reverse strand, counting down.
TGCAGAAAGCAACACAAAACTCGTAAACTTAGCCGCTCGTCGGCCGAAATTACGAAGAGCTCAAGAAAATAACACGAGATTTAAGAACATAGACGATCGCCAGCAGAGAGCTCGAAAAAACAGCACAAAACGCGAAAATTTAACTTTTACGAGAAAATAGCTAAGATAGCTTAAAAAAACAATACGGAGAACAAAAAGTTGATTGCCCGAAACGTTCGGAAGCAGCCCCGAGCAGTAGCAACACAGGGCTCGCGGACTTTGTTGTCCGAACCGCTCGAAAGTAGCTACGAGCCGAAAGCAACACGAGGCTCGCGTACTTTGCCGCTAGGACCGCGCGGAAGTAACTCCGAGCCGAAAGCAACACGAGGCTCGCGTACTTTGCCGATCGGACCGCGCGGAAGTAACTCCGAGCCGAAAGCAACACGAGGCTCGCGTACTTTGCCGCTAGGACCGCGCGGAAGTAACTCCGAGCCGAAAGCAACACGAGGCTCGCGTACTTTGCCGGTCGGACCGCGCGGAAGTAACTCCGAGCCGAAAGCAACACGAGGCTCGCGTACTTTGCCGATCGGACCGCGCGGAAGTAACTCCGAGCCGAAAGCAACACGAGGCTCGCGTACTTTGCCGCTAGGACCGCGCGGAAGTAACTCCAAGCCGAAAGCAACACGAGGCTCGCGTACTTTGCCGATCGGACCGCGCGGAAGTAACTCCGACCCGAAAGCAACACGAGGCTCGCGTACTTTGCCGCTAGGACCGCGCGGAAGTAACTCCGAGCCGAAAGCAACACGAGGCTCGCGGACTTTGACGGTCGGACCGCTCGGAAGTAACTACGTGGTAAAAGCAACACGAGGCTCGCGTACTTTGCCGATCAAACCGCTCGGAAGTAACTACGTTCCAAAAGCAACACGAGGCTCGCGAACTTTGACGGTCGGACCGCTCGGAAGTAACTACGTGGTAAAAGCAACACGAGGCTCGCGGACTTCGCTGCGGCTAAGTCCGCGCGGCGTCGAAATTTCACCGCCGGCGCCCATATACCGCCGTGCGTTAGACCGTGCGTCGCCGACCGCCCGGCCGCTCGGTTCGGTACTGTAAGAGGTGTCGTCGCTGCGGCGACTCGTGCACAACACGGTGCATGCGAGCTCTCGGTCTGGTCGTACCGTAGCGTTACGGCGTATGTATAACCGAGCTCGGCGAAGCACTGCGGTGCGTACAAAAGTGTCGTTCGCACTAGAACGCTTTTTGAGAGAATTTAGCTTCGCGCTTACTACGAGAACTTTGGTTCTCTTTTTGTGATCTTTCGGGCGTCTTGCCGACATTCGGCCAAATGTGCGCCAAGCTCTCGGCGATCGTTTCGAGGCCGGATAGCGAAGGAATTGGTGAATACGTGACGAAGAAATTTTGTATCTCGAGGACTCTGCCGTTCGTGCGGTCCGTACGTACCTCCGAGCCGTAAAACAACACGGAGCTCGAGATCTTTGACGCGGAGGTAACTACCGTGCGCCGCAGCGGCTAAGTCCGCGCGGCGTCGAAATTTCACCGCCGGCGCCCATATACCGCCGTGCGTTAGACCGTGCGTCGCCGACCGCCCGGCCGCTCGGTTCGGTACTGTAAGAGGTGTCGTCGCTGCGGCGACTCGTGCACAACACGGTGCATGCGAGCTCTCGGTCTGGTCGTACCGTAGCGTTACGGCGTATGTATAACCGAGCTCGGCGAAGCACTGCGGTGCGTACAAAAGTGTCGTTCGCACTAGAACGCTTTTTGAGAGAATTTAGCTTCGCGCTTACTACGAGAACTTTGGTTCTCTTTTTGAGATCTTTCGGGCGTCTTGCCGACATTCGGCCAAATGTGCGCCAAGCTCTCGGCGATCGTTTCGAGGCCGGATAGCGAAGGAATTGGTGAATACGTGACGAAGAAATTTTGTATCTCGAGGACTCTGCCGTTCGTGCGGTCCGTACGTACCTCCGAGCCGTAAAACAACACGGAGCTCGAGATCTTTGACGCGGAGGTAACTACCGTGCGCCGCAGCGGCTAAGTCCGCGCGGCGTCGAAATTTCACCGCCGGCGCCCATATACCGCCGTGCGTTAGACCGTGCGTCGCCGACCGCCCGGCCGCTCGGTTCGGTACTGTAAGAGGTGTCGTCGCTGCGGCGACTCGTGCACAACACGATGCATGCGAGCTCTCGGTCTGGTCGTACCGTAGCGTTACGGCGTATGTATAACCGAGCTCGGCGAAGCACTGCGGTGCGTACAAAAGTGTCGTTCGCACTAGAACGCTTTTGAGAGAATTTAGCTTCGCGCTTACTACGAGAACTTTGGTTCTCTTTTTGAGATCTTTCGGGCGTCTTGCCGACATTCGGCCAAATGTGCGCCAAGCTCTCGGCGATCGTTTCGAGGCCGGATAGCGAAGGAATTGGTGAATACGTGACGAAGAAATTTTGTATCTCGAGGACTCTGCCGTTCGTGCGGTCCGTACGTACCTCCGAGCCGTAAAACAACACGGAGCTCGAGATCTTTGACGCGGAGGTAACTACCGTGCGCCGCAGCGGCTAAGTCCGCGCGGCGTCGAAATTTCACCGCCGGCGCCCATATACCGCCGTGCGTTAGACCGTGCGTCGCCGACCGCCCGGCCGCTCGGTTCGGTACTGTAAGAGGTGTCGTCGCTGCGGCGACTCGTGCACAACACGATGCATGCGAGCTCTCGGTCTGGTCGTACCGTAGCGTTACGGCGTATGTATAACCGAGCTCGGCGAAGCACTGCGGTGCGTACAAAAGTGTCGTTCGCACTAGAACGCTTTTGAGAGAATTTAGCTTCGCGCTTACTACGAGAACTTTGGTTCTCTTTTTGAGATCTTTCGGGCGTCTTGCCGACATTCGGCCAAATGTGCGCCAAGCTCTCGGCGATCGTTTCGAGGCCGGATAGCGAAGGAATTGGTGAATACGTGACGAAGAAATTTTGTATCTCGAGGACTCTGCCGTTCGTGCGGTCCGTACGTACCTCCGAGCCGTAAAACAACACGGAGCTCGAGATCTTTGACGCGGAGGTAACTACCGTGCGCCGCAGCGGCTAAGTCCGCGCGGCGTCGAAATTTCACCGCCGGCGCCCATATACCGCCGTGCGTTAGACCGTGCGTCGCCGACCGCCCGGCCGCTCGGTTCGGTACTGTAAGAGGTGTCGTCGCTGCGGCGACTCGTGCACAACACGGTGCATGCGAGCTCTCGGTCTGGTCGTACCGTAGCGTTACGGCGTATGTATAACCGAGCTCGGCGAAGCACTGCGGTGCGTACAAAAGTGTCGTTCGCACTAGAACGCTTTTGAGAGAATTTAGCTTCGCGCTTACTACGAGAACTTTGGTTCTCTTTTGAGATCTTTCGGGCGTCTTGCCGACATTCGGCCAAATGTGCGCCAAGCTCTCGGCGATCGTTTCGAGGCCGGATAGCGAAGGAATTGGTGAATACTTGACGAAGAAATTTTGTATCTCGAGGACTCTGCCGTTCGTGCGGTCCGTACGTACCTCCGAGCCGTAAAACAACACGGAGCTCGAGATCTTTGACGCGGAGGTAACTACCGTGCGCCGCAGCGGCTAAGTCCGCGCGGCGTCGAAATTTCACCGCCGGCGCCCATATACCGCCGTGCGTTAGACCGTGCGTCGCCGACCGCCCGGCCGCTCGGTTCGGTACTGTAAGAGGTGTCGTCGCTGAGGCGACTCGTGCACAACACGATGCATGCGAGCTCTCGGTCTGGTCGTACCGTAGCGTTACGGCGTATGTATAACCGAGCTCGGCGAAGCACTGCGGTGCGTACGAAAGTGTCTTTCGCTCGAGAGAGATTTTTAAAGTGTTTTGCACTGCGCTGAGTGCGAGAATTTCGGTTCTCTTTTTCGAGAGCGTTCGGGCGTCTTGCCGACATTCGGCCAATTGTGCGCCAAGCTCTCGGCGATCGTTTCGAGGCCGGATAGCGAAGGAATTGGTGAATACTTGACGAAGAAATTTTGTATCTCGAGGACTCTGCCGTTCGTGCGGTCCGTACGTACCTCCGAGCCGTAAAACAACACGGAGCTCGAGATCTTTGACGCGGAGGTAACTACCGTGCGCCGCAGCGGCTAAGTCCGCGCGGCGTCGAAATTTCACCGCCGGCGCCCATATACCGCCGTGCGTTAGACCGTGCGTCGCCGACCGCCCGGCCGCTCGGTTCGGTACTGTAAGAGGTGTTGTCGCTGCGGCGACTCGTGCACAACACGATGCATGCGAGCTCTCGGTCTGGTCGTACCGTAGCGTTACGGCGTATGTATAACCGAGCTCGACGAAGCACTGCGGTGCGTACAAAAGTGTCGTTCGCACTAGAACGCTTTTTGAGAATTTAGCCTCGCGCTTACTACGAGAACTTTGGTTCTCTTTTTGAGATCGTTCGGGCGTGTTGCCGACATTCGGCCAAATGTGCGCCGGGCTCTCGGCGATCGTTTCGACACCAAAGTCGAAAATCGAAGGCGTTGGTAAATCCGAGCCGAAACGATACGGAGCTCGAGTACTTTGCCGTTCGAGCTGTCCGTGGGTAACTACTTGCCGAAAGCAACACGAGGCTCGAGGACTTTGCGTAAATAACTACGTACGACGCAGCGGCTAAGTCCTCGAGGCGTCGAAATTTCGCAGGTTTCGCCCATATACCGCCGTGCGTTAGACCGTGCGTCGCCGACCGCCCGGCCGCCCGGTTCGGTACTATAAGACACAGCATTGCCACGAGTCGGTGTCGAGAGACCGAATGGCTCATATGTGGCGCGCACTTACGTGTTGGACGCGCGATCGTCCCTCGCTTCCGAGCAAGCGTGCGGACGTATCGTTGCGCTTA
>NC_091884.1:3590399-3602899 GCF_019399895.1 Cardiocondyla obscurior | reverse complement strand
TGTCGAGAGTGGCTGAAGGGGCGCAAAATCTAATCGCACGCGAGACATCGCGTCTTCCGAGTCCGCGCCGCCTTCCCACTCCTCGTCGGAGCGTCCGTCGCGAGACGCGACGCTTCGCTCGAGCAAAATTGCGAGATCGAGAGGAGAGAATAGTTTATGCGACGCAACGACCGCGTGCGCGCTCACACGCCGCCAACGGTGGCGTGCTGCGGTGTGCGCCGCATTCGTCGCCGTCGTATAAGAGAGGATTGTCGGTCGGGACGAGTGTGTCGAGATCTCGAGAGCTCAAAGCGAGAGAGGACCCCGGGCATATTGTGGAGAAGAAGAGAGATTCGAGAGTTGTACGCATTGCCGTATTACGCTCTTTGCATTCTCTCTCTCTCTCGTTTCCTGCGGAGATTCTCCGACTCTCTGTCTCTCGCGCGCTTCGAACGACCCGTTGCGCGGACCACCGCGCTCAGCGCGCCCTTAGCCGGGGCTAGCGCGGCCGGTTGGTCTCGTTGTGCGAATCCAGGAGGAGCGCGAAGGTGCATCTATATGCGCGCCCGCTCGCGGATCAGGATCGGTGAGAAGGAGACTACGGAGGCGCGCTCGCGCGCTGCCTCTATCTCCGCGATTCGGACGCGTTGCGGTGCGCGCGAATGCGCCGCGTACCGGTGGTAACCTATGCTGCCGCGTCGTCGTGCGCGCCGGGCGGGGAGTGGAGAGTGCGACGATTCTCGCCGCTGCTCTTCCTCCGGTCCCGCGCGCGCGCGCGCGCGCGCTGAAGGGTTCGTCGAATATGCTAGTCATTTTCGACCCCGATGGTTTTTCAAAGAGTTCCGCCCCGGCTCTCGCTTCGCGAGAGACGCAACCTCCCGGTTTTCGCACCGCGCCGACAACCGACGTCTCCCTCTCTCTCCATTATTGTGCCGTAGCCCCCGTAACAGGGGCGGCGGTCCGCGCGTGCTCGGACGCGCGGCCAGGCTGATCGAAGGGCCAAAACGAAGAAGACGCACATTGTTGTCTATTCCTTGATAGAGCGTACTTGGTGCGCGAAGGAACGATTACCCTGAACGGTGGATCACTTGGCTCGTGGGTCGATGAAGAACGCAGCTAATTGCGCGTCAACTTGTGAACTGCAGGACACATGAACATCGACATTTCGAACGCACATTGCGGTCCACGGATACAATTCCCGGACCACGCCTGGCTGAGGGTCGTTTTATCGAAGACAAACTGCTTGCGCGCGCCGTTTCGACGGCCGCGTACGAGCGATTCGTTGGACGTTCGCCCGATCGCGGCGGCCGGCGAGAGAGTTATACCCGCATCCACGAGAAAAGAGAAGAGAAGCGAGGAGTCGTCGATGACGCCTTCCCCGGGGTATCAGGCACACTACGCACGCTATCCACGCGGCGAGTTGCTGGATTCCATCAGGGTTTTACGAAGGCTCTCGCGCTCTCTGCGCGCGCTCTCTCTATACTCGCGGAACGGCGGCGTACTCTCGCGTCCCCGTTGGGCGTCGTCCGAAATAACGAGGTTTGAGGGTCGAACGAATGAACGACGACCGACCGAAAGATGCGATCGAGAATCGCAGAGAGACACGCACGCACACACGCACGGGAGGGAAGGACGTGCGCGGTGGTGATAAACGTGGCGAGCTCTTGCAAGGAGTTTATACGTTATACGTATATACGCGCCGAACGAAAAAGAGTAGATCTGCCTCTCGCGCGCCGCCGCCCGGAGTGAAACAAGCCGACAATTCGTTCGCGCTTGTACTCCCGGAAGGTGGCCTGTGTGCCGCTTGCGGCGCGCGCGGGATCCAAGGCTGATCCACGGAGAAGTAGTTCATAAGGAGCGCGGAGAACCGAGTTTGAGTTTTCCTCTCCTTCTTCGAATGAAGATCGGAGAGGAGAATAGAGGCCGCGAGATAATCGCGCGCCTCCTCGTTCTCCTTCTGCACAGAGCGCATATCGTCGCTTTACCGCCGCCAACGCAAAGGAAACTCGAGAGGAGGGATTTTAGAGATATATACGACGAAGCAAAGATACGAGAGAACCTGACCGTATTATAAGAGAGAGAGTGGTCGTCGCCGCTGCAGCTGCTGCCGGCCGCCGCCGCAGTCGCGTTGCCGACGCCACCACGACGCGCAAACCGGCCTCCGACGTTCGCGTCGGGCTGGCTGGCCAGTTGTCGTCGTGGTCGGTTGGTTGGCGCGCGCGGGCGCGCGGATCGCGGCGCGGTTGACGCAACGTCGACGAAAGACCACCACGCTCTCGCGGTTGTTCTCTCTGCCTCGTTCGTTTTCTCATTTTCCCTTCGTCTCTTCTTTCAAATATTTTGCGTGCACCGATCGCCCCCTGCGCAGCAAAAGTGTGTGCGAGGTGAGAGATCGCGCGCGGGTCGACCGCGCGTGTTCCCGAGTCCACGAAAGCGCTATGTATGGTAGCAGCTCTTGACCGGGGCACGCGGCGTAGTCTAACCAAGCGCTCGCGCGCGGCGTTTCGCCGCGTTGCGTTTCTCTTTCTCTCGCGTCGTCGTCGTCGTCGTCTCGCCTTCTTCGTATTATATATATATAGTACAGCCTCACGACAATTTCTTTTGACGACCTCAGAGCAGGCGAGATCACCCGCTGAATTTAAGCATATTATTAAGCGGAGGAAAAGAAACTAACCAGGATTTCCTTAGTAGCGGCGAGCGAACAGGAAAGAGCCCAGCACCGAATCCCGCGGTTCCGCCGCAGGGAAATGTGGTGTTTGGGAGGGTCCGCTTATCCCGAGGTGCCGCGTCGCGTCCAAGTCCATCTTGAATGGGGCCACTTACCCGCAGAGGGTGCCAGGCCCGTAGCGACCGGTGCGCGTCTCGGGAGGATCTCTCCTTAGAGTCGGGTTGCTTGAGAGTGCAGCTCTAAGTGGGTGGTAAACTCCATCTAAGGCTAAATACGACCACGAGACCGATAGCGAACAAGTACCGTGAGGGAAAGTTGAAAAGAACTTTGAAGAGAGAGTTCAAGAGTACGTGAAACCGTTCAGGGGTAAACCTAAGAAACCCAAAAGATCGAACGGGGAGATTCATCGTCAGCGACGCTGGCTTCGCGTCGGTGGGCGATGCCCCGCGGGGCCTCACGGCTCGCGCGCGGGCACGCTGCCGCGCGCCGATGTCCGGCGTTTTCGTCGTCGTGCACTTCTCCCCTAGTAGAACGTCGCGACCCGCTGGGTGTCGGTCTACGGCCCGGGTGCGGTGTCTGACGCGTCGCCGGTAACACGGCACGCCGTCAAACCCTCGGTCGCCCGGCCGGCTGCCCGGCGGTACACGCAAGGTATCAGGCCGCAGCTCTGACACACGCGGGAGTGCGTCGAGGCCGTCGCAAGCGCGCGCCACGGTACACGGAGGCTTACGGACCTAGCGCCGTCACCGGTCCTGGCCCGCTGTTGGTCGTACGGTTAACCTTCGACAGGCCTGCAAACGTTCCCCGGGGCAACTCTGGGGACCGATACCGGTCGGCGACGCTACTGCTTTGGGTACTCTTAGGACCCGTCTTGAAACACGGACCAAGGAGTCTAACATGTACGCGAGTCATTGGGATCAGCGATACCTAAAGGCGTAATGAAAGTGAAGGTCGGCCCTGGTTGTCGACCGAGGGAGGATGGGCCGCGTCGCGATGCGGCTCCGCACTCCCGGGGCGTCTCGTTCTCATTGCGAGAAGAGGCGCACCCAGAGCGTACACGTTGGGACCCGAAAGATGGTGAACTATGCCTGGTCAGGACGAAGTCAGGGAAACCCTGATGGAGGTCCGTAGCGATTCTGACGTGCAAATCGATCGTCGGAACTGGGTATAGGGGCGAAAGACTAATCGAACCATCTAGTAGCTGGTTCCCTCCGAAGTTTCCCTCAGGATAGCTGGCACTCGGCCGTTCCGCACGGAACGCGCGCGAGTCTCATCTGGTAAAGCGAATGATTAGAGGCCTTGGGGCCGAAACGACCTCAACCTATTCTCAAACTTTAAATGGGTGAGATCTCTGGCTTTCTTGAACTATGAAGCCACGAGCATCTCGGATCAGAGTGCCAAGTGGGCCATTTTTGGTAAGCAGAACTGGCGCTGTGGGATGAACCAAACGCAGAGTTAAGGCGCCCAACTCGACGCTCATGGGACACCATGAAAGGCGTTGGTTGCTTAAGACAGCAGGACGGTGGCCATGGAAGTCGGAATCCGCTAAGGAGTGTGTAACAACTCACCTGCCGAAGCAACTAGCCCTGAAAATGGATGGCGCTGAAGCGTCGAGCCTATACTCTGCCGTCAGCGGCAAGTGGGGCGGCCGTGGGCAGGGCGTGGGTAACTCCTCGCCCGGAGCTTACAGGCCGCCACGAAGCCCTGACGAGTAGGAGGGTCGCGACGGTGTGCGCAGAAGGGTCTGGGCGCGAGCCTGCCTGGAGCCGCCGTCGGTGCAGATCTTGGTGGTAGTAGCAAATACTCCAGCGAGGCCCTGGAGGACTGACGTGGAGAAGGGTTTCGTGTGAACAGCCGTTGCACACGAGTCAGTCGATCCTAAGCCCTAGGAGAAATCCTATGTCAATGACGGCGTACGATACTCTCGTTGTCGCAGAAAAGTCTCGCGCACACAAAAAGCGCGCGCACACGCGAGTGTGCCGTCGCGCGCGGTGAGTGAACTTTGACACACGCCCGTCGGGCGAAAGGGAATCCGGTTCCTATTCCGGAACCCGGCAGCGGAACCGCATACAATTCGGGCCCTCGTAAGAGTGTTCGTCGGGGTAACCCAAAATGACCTGGAGACGCCGTCGGGAGATCCGGGAAGAGTTTTCTTTTCTGTATAAGCGTTCGAGTTCCCTGGAAACCTCTAGCAGGGAGATAGGGTTTGGAACGCGAAGAGCACCGCAGTTGCGGCGGTGTCCGGATCTTCCCCTCGGACCTTGAAAATCCAGGAGAGGGCCACGTGGAGGTGTCGCGCCGGTTCGTACCCATATCCGCAGCAGGTCTCCAAGGTAAAGAGCCTCTAGTCGATAGACTAATGTAGGTAAGGGAAGTCGGCAAATTGGATCCGTAACTTCGGAATAAGGATTGGCTCTGAGGAGCGGGGCGTGTCGGGCTTGGTCGGGAAGCGGGTCTGGCTGACGTGCCGGGCCTGGGCGAGGTGAACTATCGGCGTTCTCGCGCCGGTTCAGGGATCCGAGCTCGGTCCCGTGCCTTGGCCTCCCGCGGATCTTCCTTGCTGCGAGGCTTCCGTGGCGGCGCGAGCCGTCGTGGTCGTCCTCTTCGGCCGCCATTCAACGCTCAGCTCAGAACTGGCACGGACTAGGGGAATCCGACTGTCTAATTAAAACAAAGCATTGCGATGGCCCTCGCGGGTGTTGACGCAATGTGATTTCTGCCCAGTGCTCTGAATGTCAACGTGAAGAAATTCAAGCAAGCGCGGGTAAACGGCGGGAGTAACTATGACTCTCTGAGTCGTAGTTCTCCGTGGTCTAATAAGGATCACGCCAAAGGAGTGAACGCAGTGATTGGGCGCAGAAATGCTGCCCGTCCTCGTTCGTCTGTCATTTATGATAGACGACGATACTCCATGTGCCTACTTACACCTCCTTGTGGTGGCCGCTGGACTAGACAATCGTGCGCTCCCTTGATCTTTGTTGCTGCATGGTCTAGACTAACGTGAGAGGCTGTCCGTACGCCCCGAAGGGTTCGCCCATGTGCTCAGGTCGATGGTGAGTTGTTGGGGCTAAGAATGACCGAGCTTCCGGGGGTTTTCGGTTGTCAAATCCGACTACCCCCTTTACGCAGTACAAGAATGAGTGACAAACGTAATAAATGTAATCGCCTGGGTTCTCGGATGGCCCAGGATCTGCGTGAGAGAAATGCCGCAAGTGCGGCAGACCCCGACGGGGTCGTAGCCGGATCTGTGCAAACTGCTTCGGGATCCAGAGTAGTGGCTACAGACGATGAGAGTAGCATCGAGATATTCAGCTGTGAACAATGCCGGACACAGTACCGAACGAAGCGAGGCCTTGGAGCGCATATTGCAAAAGCTCACCCTGTGGCGGCCAACAGCGCCGTTAACACTGATCGTGTAAAGGCCAGGTGGCCGGTGGAGGAAGTTCGTCTGATGGCTCGAGCTGAGGCCGAAGCCACCTCAGGGAGCGGGGTTTTGTTCATGAACCAATTCCTACATGACAAGTTCCCCGGAAGAAGTCTCGAAGCCATCAAGGGTAAGCGTCGACAAGAGGCTTACCGCGAGATGGTTAGGGTCTTCTGCCAAGAGATCTCAAACAACGAGATTGATGACGGCAATAGGGCAAGTCCGACAATGATAAGAGTCGGTACTGAACCCGTGAGAACAGACGTAACTTATACGAATATTGACATAGATACAAGCGCACATCGGTCTGCCCCTGAGCAGAGTTCTCAGAGGTTGCGGAGCAGTATACTACAGGCAATAGAGCAAAGCACATCGCTCCGTAGCTATCAGGCCGATACTCTTCGCAATATTGCAAGAGAAGCTCTCCGAGCGGGGGAGGTAGAATTCGATGCCATCGCGAGGTGGTTAGATTCTATATTCCCGCCGCCAGTTGTGCGCCCTCCACGACACGCGCTCAGGAAGACGAGTAGCAAGCCTAAAAAGCGAGAGAACAGAGAGCAAAGGATAAAGAGGTTGTTTGCTACCACACAAACCCTCTATAAGAGAAATCTTAAGACCTGTCTAGCGCATATCCTCAACCAAGGTGCGACGCCAGAGCGACCGTCCAATGTCGACTTAAACCGGTACTGGGCCCCCGTAATGGAGGCTGACAGTCCGGCAGCGGGAGATATGACGGCGCTGCGTCTGCAATATGGGGTCGCTAGTCAGAGGGCCGGAACTAGCCGGAGCCGTCCGTCAGGTGCCAGAGGGATTCATCTCGAAGGCCTTGGCGAGGGCGCCAATGCAGACCAAGCTCGTGCAAAGGATAAGACCTCGCTCTGGGATCCAATTACACACATTGAGGTGGAAAGGATTTCTGTAAAGACTGGTACCGCGCCTGGATTGGACCAGATTACGCCGAGGATGTGGAACGCAGTTCCTACAGTACTTCGAGCGCTTCTGTTCAATCTGTTGCTCTTTGCAAGAGGGGTACCCGAATCGATCGCCACAACAAGAACGGTATTCCTGGAGAAGTCCGGTATGTCCGTACGGCCAAGTCCGTCGGAATACCGACCTCTGAGCATAGGATCCGTAATAATAAGACAGCTGCATAAGATACTTGCCAAAAGATTAGCGGCCCTTGAAATAATTGATGAACGGCAGAGAGGCTTCCGGCCGGTGGACGGTGTATGTGAGAACGTCACCGTGCTGTCGGCGGTCCTCGGTGATGCCAGAGGCCGATGTCGCACATTACACCTCGCGACAGTGGACCTGTCGAAAGCATTCGACACGGTTTCACACAAAGCCATACATGCGACTCTTGAAGAGCTGGAACTCCCGTGGGAGTTTCGAGAGTACGTAAGGGCCGTTTATTCAAACGCACGGACAGTCCTATCCGGCGCAAGCAGCTCGTCGGCCATTAAGATCGGCCGTGGCGTGAGACAAGGGGACCCGCTATCGCCCCTGCTGTTCAATCTGGTCGTAGATAGAGCACTGGGAGTTCTCTCGGAGGATGTTGGCTACACAATGGGTGGCAAACGCATAAATGCGCTCGGCTACGCCGACGACATTGTGCTCCTTGCGTCGACCAGAAACGGTCTGCAGGAGAACTTGACACGATTACATGCTGCCTTTTCAACTAATGGTCTGACCATAAACGCAAAGAAAACGGGGGTCCTTTCCTTGGTGGCGTCTGGACGAGACAAGAAAGTGAAGGTGGACACAATTCCACACTTCTCAGTGGGGGGAGTGGTAATACCACAAAGATCCCCAGTCGAAGTCTGGACCTGGAAATGTATATGAAGGTACTAGGGAACTCGCAAACATGCCGCCTATAGCCAAAACCATCGGGCTACTAAATAAAGCACCGCTGAAGCCACAACAACGGCTGAGGTTGCTGAGGGACTGTGTTCTGCCACGGTACTATCACCGCTGGACTGTGGGCACAGTCACCTCCAAGACCCTCAAAGGCGTCGATATACAAGTCCGCACAGCAGTGCGTAGATGGTTGCGTTTTCCCCATGATGTTCCTGCGGGATACTTCCATGCGCCGATACAGAGTGGCGGGCTTGGAATGCCTTTACTAAGAACTTTAATCCCTATCTTGAAGTACAACCGACTGCGGCGTTTGTGCACAAGTACTCTTCCCGCAGCCTGCGCCGCTGCCGAATCCACTTATGTGGCTAGGCAGCTGGTTTGGTGTGAAAACCAAATGCGGGTGCGTGGTAACAGAGTCACCACAACGTCCGAGCTCAGACAGCAGTGCGCGAGCTGGTTGTACGAAAGCTGCGATGGCAGTGGTCTCAGGGAGGCTAGCTCCTCTACCTTGAGTAACCACTGGGTGATGGCAGGTGCCGGAGCCGTTCCCGGAGCAGACTACGTGCATTACCATCACGTTCGCGCTAACTGTCTTCCCTCCAGAGCGAGATTATCCCGAGGTCGTGATGGGCGCGAGGTCCAGTGTCGCGCCGGATGCCCCGAAAGGGAGACGTCGGCACACTGCGTACAACGCTGCTTCAGAACGCACGGAGGGAGAATCCAGCGACACAACGACCTGTGTCGTCAAGTTGGTAACTTCCTACAACAGAAGGGATGGCATGTCGATGCGGAACAAGCGTATCCGACCACTGCCGGCAGAAGGCGGCCCGACCTGACTATCTCTCGTGGAGGAGAGGCGGTAGTCGTAGACGCGCAGGTAGTGTCTTGCGAAACAGCGTTAGAAGTGTCGCATGAAAGAAAAGTGGAGAAGTATCGGTCATGTAATGATCTAGCGGATCGTGTGGCTGAACGCACAGGTGTCACCAGAAATAATGTTCGTTTTGCCGCCATTACCATCTCTTGGCGAGGAGTTTGGTGCTCAAAGAGTGAGCGAGAGCTACGAGCGCTCGGCTTAACATCAAGTCAGATGCGCTCGCTCACCACTCGAGTCCTGTGGGGCTCATGGCTGAATTGGAAACGTTACAATAGCATAACATCACGCTATCGAACAGGGTTCAACTCCCAATACGCGAGTGGTGCATGGAGACGGCACGTAGAGTTGGGATCTGCCGCACGAACGGCAGAATGAATGTGTGAGTGCGAGTAATGGAAGGAAAGTCGCCTCGTCGGCTTAGCGTATGTCGCACTTCCAGGGTGTGAGCTGCAACACCTACAGCAAAAAGCCCCTGGCAATATCGTATAGGGCCAATAGGATCGCCATCAATGCGGTTGTCTATGCCCGACTACGAAACATAGCCAAATGCCTCGTCGCCCTTACCGGTGCCCAGTCATTTGGTGTCGGACTCGCAGGGGCAGTTGGAATCGCCCGGACACAGGGATCTCGTGACTCCGTCATGTGGACCATTCCCTTAGATCGGGGGACCTTGTGTCACCCCAGCCTGGTGGCGCAACGAAAGCGGCCACGGCCTGCTTTTAGCCCACCGGGTGCCTTGCCACCTGGGGCAATATATCAGTGTGCAATAAAGTTGAAGTCATGAGTGCCGCGGTGAAACCGTGCCCCTACGTATGACGGGAAGGATTGTCCTGGAGTACGTAATCTTCGGGTATGGGCTCTGTAAGGCGGAAATGCCAGGTTCCGACCCCGATCCTAGCGTGAAGGGGAGTAATCGCGATGGAACCGTGCCGACATCCTGGGGCGGGCCGCTGGGGGGCCTCACCGGCCCCCCAGACCCCCCGGTGGCGGTCGCAACTATGACTCTCTTAAGGTAGCCAAATGCCTCGTCATCTAATTAGTGACGCGCATGAATGGATTAACGAGATTCCCACTGTCCCTATCTACTGGGAGGGACCGCTATCTCTTCTAGGACGTCACTGGACGCCCTCTGGTTTGATCTCGCGTTAGTGCCGGGACTATCCCGGTGCCCGCACATTAAACCGACGACCCAGCTTTGGCAGGGATAGACTGAGAGTAACAGGTCTCTCGATTTATCCTGAGCCAGCGTTTGTAGATGCTCGAGTCCTTCGGGGAAACTCGACAGCGTTTATACCACAAGCAGGCCGAGGGCAGCCAAAAAGGAATGAGGCAGGCATGTGTCTCTGGCTGTTCGAGGAATTCCCCTTGTGAAGAAGCTGCGTCGGCGTCCTAGCTTTACGAAGTCTAGG
Organism: Cardiocondyla obscurior; assembly: GCF_019399895.1. Classification (NCBI taxonomy): domain Eukaryota; kingdom Metazoa; phylum Arthropoda; class Insecta; order Hymenoptera; family Formicidae; genus Cardiocondyla; species Cardiocondyla obscurior. The sequence continues at coordinate 3,592,688 of NC_091884.1, read as the reverse complement.
CGTCGGGCTGGGCCACCGTCGTCTGGAATCTGCAATTCCTAGCACTTGGGAACAGGTGCGTTGTGCAAACGCGAGTGATGCAGTGGGTTGATAGTGGGTCTTTGCGTTAGTGGTCGGGACGTGATGCGATTATATAGCCTCTCACGTTCAAGTCATAGCTCTGCCTCCTCGTGGCACTCCCGGGCAACGCTTTTGCGGCAAAACGGGCTATGGCGAACTTTCTTCCCTATCCAATATCCTATCCTAGTGTTGCTTGGTTGGCGCGGATTGTGTGTGGAATGCCTCGCTTGCGGGGCCTCTGCGCGCTTTCTGTGCCTTCTGGGCTGCACTTCTCTTTTTCCCCTTTTATCCACTTTCTTCTGGGCGGCCCATCTCTCTTTCGATCTCTCCTCCTTTCGTTTGCGGAAGGCTGAGGGACAGGGGCTGCTGCACGAGCTTCCCGGGCCCGGCGCTTCACAATGTGAGGTGACGGAACTGGGAGCTTTTAATCTTTTCTTTTACTTTTCAGGTTTTCTCGGGGAATATCCCCACCAACTATTATGGACGGCACAACCAGCAGATATAATCTGCGCAGCTCTCGGATGGCTGCGCACCGGCACGGGGGGGGTCCCTTCGTTGCGCCGTCATCGTTGGTTGGTGGGTCGGCCCCCCCCGGGTCGTCATCCAGCGACGCCCACCACCCCCGCCTCACATGCACCGCGGGTGCGAGGACTTCGGGGACTGCTTCCGCGAAGAATTTAATCTCGGGTATCGGTCTTCGTACCGTCAGGGTGACTCTCACCAGATGTGATAGGGTTAATATTTTAGGTAGGTCAATGACACAGGTTAGTCATTACGTAGGCAGGAAGTCTTCACCGGTAATCTTCAATCGGGTGGACAGTCAGATAGCAGATTCCGCGAGCCTCGCGAGCGTCATAGCAAAGCAGGTAGGGCCCCACGTAGATTTAGGGAAAGGTCGGACTTCAGATACCTCAATTCTTCAAAATTGGGACTTGAGTGGGAACGATAGTGCTCCTGCGTCCTCTGCAATTTCTTTTTCCACGGGAGTTAGGGTGCTACAGTTGAACATGCGTCGTTCAACTGTAGTGACGGGTGAGGTGCGTCAGCTCGTTGCCGAAAAGCGACTTGACGTCCTGTTATTGCAGGAACCATACGTCAGGAAGCAGGGCAAGGGTCACACCTTCTATGGATTAGGTTCTGGGATGAAAGTCGCTGCTGTACGAACACATCGCCCGTGGGCGGCAGTAGCAGTCTGCAATCCCAATTTTGATTTTCTCTTTGTTTCGCAGCTTAGCACTTCTCATTGTGTTTGCGCAGAGCTGCGGACCCCCAGCTTTTCGTTCTACGTCGTGTCGTGCTATTTTCAGTACCGTGACGAGATTGAGAAGCACCTCAGACACCTCGAGATGGTGTTTCATTCTCTGAGGGGGGAGAGGGTTTTAGTTGCGGTAGATGCCAATGCCCGCTCATCGCTCTGGGGTCCCCAGCAGACAGATGAAAGAGGTGCCAGATTTGAGGACCTTATCAGGGCGTTTGGCTTAAATGTTGTGAATCGCGTTGGACAGCCGCCCACTTATTGGACGCCAAGGGGTTCGTCATACATCGACGTGACTCTGGCTTCGCCATCCATGTCCCGATTCATCAGGGAATGGAAAGTTAGATGCGGTTGGACGACTAGTGATCACAATGCCGTAGACATCGGTTTGGGGATGCCGAAAAAGTCGGGCGGGGATCGGTGTGTCGCGAACTCTCGGTTCGATGTACGTCGGGCTGACTGGGAGCGATTCGCCGGGAGCCTGACAGACCTTTCTAGGTCGAAACTCGGGGTCCTTGAGCTGGTGTCGGCGGAAGATGTGGAAACGATGGCAGAAATGCTTGAGGGCGTCCTTTTGGAGGCCTGCACAGCGGCAATGCCACGTAGACGTGTACATAAGAAGTCCAACCCGTGGTGGACAAAAAGGTTGACAATCATCAAAAAGTCAGTGTATCGGCTTCGTCGTGACTTTCAAAATGAAAGCGATGTTTTGTTACGTTGCGCCAAAAAGGAAAAATACCGCTCTTCTTTGCGGAAGTATTCTAGAGAAGTTAGGGAAGCTAAACTTTCAAGTTGGCGTAAATTTGTCACGAAAACCGGAAACAGAGAACCTTGGGGTTTTGTTTACCGGCATCAGGCCGATAAGTGTAGGACGGACGATGTAATTAGTTCACTTAGACAAGGCGAATGCTCCACCATGACTTTGGAGGAGACAGCCGGATGTCTTTTAGATGTCCACATTCCGGACGACCGGG
>NC_091884.1:3580399-3585399 GCF_019399895.1 Cardiocondyla obscurior | reverse complement strand
ACGAGAAAATAGCTAAGATAGCTTAAAAAAACAATACGGAGAACAAAAGTTGATTGCCCGAAACGTTCGGAAGCAGCCCCGAGCAGTAGTAACACAGGGCTCGCGGACTTTGTTGTCCGAACCGCTCGAAAGTAGCTACAAGCCGAAAGCAACACGAGGCTCGCGTACTTTGCCGCTAGGACCGCGCGGAAGTAACTCCGAGCCGAAAGCAACACGAGGCTCGCGTACTTTGCCGATCGGACCGCGCGGAAGTAACTCCGAGCCGAAAGCAACACGAGGCTCGCGTACTTTGCCGCTAGGACCGCGCGGAAGTAACTCCGAGCCGAAAGCAACACGAGGCTCGCGTACTTTGCCGCTAGGACCGCGCGGAAGTAACTCCAAGCCGAAAGCAACACGAGGCTCGCGTACTTTGCCGATCGGACCGCGCGGAAGTAACTCCGACCCGAAAGCAACACGAGGCTCGCGTACTTTGCCGCTAGGACCGCGCGGAAGTAACTCCGAGCCGAAAGCAACACGAGGCTCGCGTACTTTGCCGATCGGACCGCGCGGAAGTAACTCCGAGCCGAAAGCAACACGAGGCTCGCGTACTTTGCCGCTAGGACCGCGCGGAAGTAACTCCGAGCCGAAAGCAACACGAGGCTCGCGTACTTTGCCGCTAGGACCGCGCGGAAGTAACTCAAGCCGAAAGCAACACGAGGCTCGCGTACTTTGCCGATCGGACCGCGCGGAAGTAACTCCGACCCGAAAGCAACACGAGGCTCGCGTACTTTGCCGCTAGGACCGCGCGGAAGTAACTCCGAGCCGAAAGCAACACGAGGCTCGCGGACTTTGACGGTCGGACCGCTCGGAAGTAACTACGTGGTAAAAGCAACACGAGGCTCGCGTACTTTGCCGATCAAACCGCTCGGAAGTAACTACGTTCCAAAAGCAACACGAGGCTCGCGAACTTTGACGGTCGGACCGCTCGGAAGTAACTACGTGGTAAAAGCAACACGAGGCTCGCGGACTTCGCTGCGGCTAAGTCCGCGCGGCGTCGAAATTTCACCGCCGGCGCCCATATACCGCCGTGCGTTAGACCGTGCGTCGCCGACCGCCCGGCCGCTCGGTTCGGTACTGTAAGAGGTGTCGTCGCTGCGGCGACTCGTGCACAACACGGTGCATGCGAGCTCTCGGTCTGGTCGTACCGTAGCGTTACGGCGTATGTATAACCGAGCTCGGCGAAGCACTGCGGTGCGTACAAAAGTGTCGTTCGCACTAGAACGCTTTTTGAGAGAATTTAGCTTCGCGCTTACTACGAGAACTTTGGTTCTCTTTTTGAGATCTTTCGGGCGTCTTGCCGACATTCGGCCAAATGTGCGCCAAGCTCTCGGCGATCGTTTCGAGGCCGGATAGCGAAGGAATTGGTGAATACGTGACGAAGAAATTTTGTATCTCGAAGACTCTGCCGTTCGTGCGGTCCGTACGTACCTCCGAGCCGTAAAACAACACGGAGCTCGAGATCTTTGACGCGGAGGTAACTACCGTGCGCCGCAGCGGCTAAGTCCGCGCGGCGTCGAAATTTCACCGCCGGCGCCCATATACCGCCGTGCGTTAGACCGTGCGTCGCCGACCGCCCGGCCGCTCGGTTCGGTACTGTAAGAGGTGTCGTCGCTGCGGCGACTCGTGCACAACACGGTGCATGCGAGCTCTCGGTCTGGTCGTACCGTAGCGTTACGGCGTATGTATAACCGAGCTCGGCGAAGCACTGCGGTGCGTACAAAAGTGTCGTTCGCACTAGAACGCTTTTGAGAGAATTTAGCTTCGCGCTTACTACGAGAACTTTGGTTCTCTTTTTGAGATCTTTCGGGCGTCTTGCCGACATTCGGCCAAATGTGCGCCAAGCTCTCGGCGATCGTTTCGAGGCCGGATAGCGAAGGAATTGGTGAATACGTGACGAAGAAATTTTGTATCTCGAGGACTCTGCCGTTCGTGCGGTCCGTACGTACCTCCGAGCCGTAAAACAACACGGAGCTCGAGATCTTTGACGCGGAGGTAACTACCGTGCGCCGCAGCGGCTAAGTCCGCGCGGCGTCGAAATTTCACCGCCGGCGCCCATATACCGCCGTGCGTTAGACCGTGCGTCGCCGACCGCCCGGCCGCTCGGTTCGGTACTGTAAGAGGTGTCGTCGCTGCGGCGACTCGTGCACAACACGATGCATGCGAGCTCTCGGTCTGGTCGTACCGTAGCGTTACGGCGTATGTATAACCGAGCTCGGCGAAGCACTGCGGTGCGTACAAAAGTGTCGTTCGCACTAGAACGCTTTTTGAGAGAATTTAGCTTCGCGCTTACTACGAGAACTTTGGTTCTCTTTTTGAGATCTTTCGGGCGTCTTGCCGACATTCGGCCAAATGTGCGCCAAGCTCTCGGCGATCGTTTCGAGGCCGGATAGCGAAGGAATTGGTGAATACGTGACGAAGAAATTTTGTATCTCGAGGACTCTGCCGTTCGTGCGGTCCGTACGTACCTCCGAGCCGTAAAACAACACGGAGCTCGAGATCTTTGACGCGGAGGTAACTACCGTGCGCCGCAGCGGCTAAGTCCGCGCGGCGTCGAAATTTCACCGCCGGCGCCCATATACCGCCGTGCGTTAGACCGTGCGTCGCCGACCGCCCGGCCGCTCGGTTCGGTACTGTAAGAGGTGTCGTCGCTGCGGCGACTCGTGCACAACACGGTGCATGCGAGCTCTCGGTCTGGTCGTACCGTAGCGTTACGGCGTATGTATAACCGAGCTCGGCGAAGCACTGCGGTGCGTACAAAAGTGTCGTTCGCACTAGAACGCTTTTTGAGAGAATTTAGCTTCGCGCTTACTACGAGAACTTTGGTTCTCTTTTTGAGATCTTTCGGGCGTCTTGCCGACATTCGGCCAAATGTGCGCCAAGCTCTCGGCGATCGTTTCGAGGCCGGATAGCGAAGGAATTGGTGAATACTTGACGAAGAAATTTTGTATCTCGAGGACTCTGCCGTTCGTGCGGTCCGTACGTACCTCCGAGCCGTAAAACAACACGGAGCTCGAGATCTTTGACGCGGAGGTAACTACCGTGCGCCGCAGCGGCTAAGTCCGCGCGGCGTCGAAATTTCACCGCCGGCGCCCATATACCGCCGTGCGTTAGACCGTGCGTCGCCGACCGCCCGGCCGCTCGGTTCGGTACTGTAAGAGGTGTCGTCGCTGAGGCGACTCGTGCACAACACGATGCATGCGAGCTCTCGGTCTGGTCGTACCGTAGCGTTACGGCGTATGTATAACCGAGCTCGGCGAAGCACTGCGGTGCGTACGAAAGTGTCTTTCGCTCGAGAGAGATTTTTAAAGTGTTTTGCACTGCGCTGAGTGCGAGAATTTCGGTTCTCTTTTTCGAGAGCGTTCGGGCGTCTTGCCGACATTCGGCCAATTGTGCGCCAAGCTCTCGGCGATCGTTTCGAGGCCGGATAGCGAAGGAATTGGTGAATACTTGACGAAGAAATTTTGTATCTCGAGGACTCTGCCGTTCGTGCGGTCCGTACGTACCTCCGAGCCGTAAAACAACACGGAGCTCGAGATCTTTGACGCGGAGGTAACTACCGTGCGCCGCAGCGGCTAAGTCCGCGCGGCGTCGAAATTTCACCGCCGGCGCCCATATACCGCCGTGCGTTAGACCGTGCGTCGCCGACCGCCCGGCCGCTCGGTTCGGTACTGTAAGAGGTGTTGTCGCTGCGGCGACTCGTGCACAACACGATGCATGCGAGCTCTCGGTCTGGTCGTACCGTAGCGTTACGGCGTATGTATAACCGAGCTCGACGAAGCACTGCGGTGCGTACAAAAGTGTCGTTCGCACTAGAACGCTTTTTGAGAGAATTTAGCCTCGCGCTTACTACGAGAACTTTGGTTCTCTTTTTGAGATCGTTCGGGCGTGTTGCCGACATTCGGCCAAATGTGCGCCGGGCTCTCGGCGATCGTTTCGACACCAAAGTCGAAAATCGAAGGCGTTGGTAAATCCGAGCCGAAACGATACGGAGCTCGAGTACTTTGCCGTTCGAGCTGTCCGTGGGTAACTACTTGCCGAAAGCAACACGAGGCTCGAGGACTTTTGCGTAAATAACTACGTACGACGCAGCGGCTAAGTCCTCGAGGCGTCGAAATTTCGCAGGTTTCGCCCATATACCGCCGTGCGTTAGACCGTGCGTCGCCGACCGCCCGGCCGCCCGGTTCGGTACTATAAGACACAGCATTGCCACGAGTCGGTGTCGAGAGACCGAATGGCTCATATGTGGCGCGCACTTACGTGTTGGACGCGCGATCGTCCCTCGCTTCCGAGCAAGCGTGCGGACGTATCGTTGCGCTTACCGAACATCAACTCCACGGATACGAGAGTGTCGGTTTCGGCGAGATCTTTGACGATGTCGCCGTTCCCGCTTACTTGTACGCCGTAGCGAAATAATTTTCAACCGGTGCCTCGGTGTTCTCACCGCTGGCACCGTTGAACGAACAGTGCTCCACGACGTCTCAGATCGGATCGGTCTAGCGTCAGGGCTAAGCGGCCTTACAAGCCGCTGTTATGGGTGAATGAGAACAAAATTTGATCTTTCATACCGTTAAGGTATATATAAATACGAAAAGCGTGTCCGTCGACCGGCTCGAAAAGTTCCGGCGGCATTAACGACACACGAAACGCGCACGGCTCTTCCTCGCGGAGTGTCCGTAGCAGCGTAGCGTTGTCTTTCGCGTTGCTCCACCGCGAGTAACCGCGATCGCGCACACGAAGCTCCCTGGTTGATCCTGCCAGTAGTCATATGCTTGTCTCAAAGATTAAGCCATGCATGTCTCAGTGCATGCCGAATTAAGGTGAAACCGCGAATGGCTCATTAAATCAGTTATGGTTCATTAGATTGTACCCACATTTACTTGGATAACTGTGGTAATTCTAGAGCTAATACATGCAAAACAGAGTCCCGACCAGTGATGGAAGGGACGCTTTTATTAGATCAA
>NC_091884.1:3570399-3577899 GCF_019399895.1 Cardiocondyla obscurior | reverse complement strand
CGCCGCGTACCGGTGGTAACCTATGCTGCCGCGTCGTCGTGCGCGCCGGGCGAGGAGTGGAGAGTGCGACGATTCTCGCCGCTGCTCTTCCTCCGGTCCCGCGCGCGCGCGCGCGATCGCGCGCGCTGAAGGGTTCGTCGAATATGCTAGTCATTTTCGACCCCGATGGTTTTTCAAAGAGTTCCGCCCCGGCTCTCGCTTCGCGAGAGACGCAACCTCCCGGTTTTCGCACCGCGCCGACAACCGACGTCTCCCTCTCTCTCCATTATTGTGCCGTAGCCCCCGTAACAGGGGCGGCGGTCCGCGCGTGCTCGGACGCGCGGCCAGGCTGATCGAAGGGCCAAAACGAAGAAGACGCACATTGTTGTCTATTCCTTGATAGAGCGTACTTGGTGCGCGAAGGAACGATTACCCTGAACGGTGGATCACTTGGCTCGTGGGTCGATGAAGAACGCAGCTAATTGCGCGTCAACTTGTGAACTGCAGGACACATGAACATCGACATTTCGAACGCACATTGCGGTCCACGGATACAATTCCCGGACCACGCCTGGCTGAGGGTCGTTTTATCGAAGACAAACTGCTTGCGCGCGCCGTTTCGACGGCCGCGTACGAGCGATTCGTTGGACGTTCGCCCGATCGCGGCGGCCGGCGAGAGAGTTATACCCGCATCCACGAGAAAGAGAGAGAAGCGAGGAGTCGTCGATGACGCCTTTCCCGGGGTATCAGGCACACTACGCACGCTATCCACGCGGCGAGTTGCTGGATTCCATCAGGGTTTTACGAAGGCTCTCGCGCTCTCTGCGCGCGCTCTCTCTATACTCGCGGAACGGCGGCGTACTCTTGCGCCCCCGTTGGGCGTCGTCCGAAATAACGAGGTTTGAGGGTCGAACGAATGAACGACGACCGACCGAAAGATGCGATCGAGAATCGCAGAGAGACGCACGCACGCACACACGCACGGGAGGGAAGGACGTGCGCGGTGGTGATAAACGTGGCGAGCTCTTGCAAGGAGTTTATACGTTATACGTATATACGCGCCGAACGAAAAAGAGTAGATCTGCCTCTCGCGCGCCGCCGCCCGGAGTGAAACAAGCCGACAATTCGTTCGCGCTTGTACTCCCGGAAGGTGGCCTGTGTGCCGCTTGCGGCGCGCGCGGGATCCAAGGCTGATCCACGGAGAAGTAGTTCATAAGGAGCGCGGAGAACCGAGTTTGAGTTTTCCTCTCCTTCTTCGAATGAAGATCGGAGAGGAGAATAGAGGCCGCGAGATAATCGCGCGCCTCCTCGTTCTCCTTCTGCACAGAGCGCATATCGTCGCTTTACCGCCGCCAACGCAAAGGAAACTCGAGAGGAGGGATTTTAGAGATATATACGACGAAGCAAAGATACGAGAGAACCTGACCGTATTATAAGAGAGAGAGTGGTCGTCGCCGCTGCAGCTGCTGCCGGCCGCCGCCGCAGTCGCGTTGCCGACGCCACCACGACGCGCAAACCGGCCTCCGACGTTCGCGTCGGGCTGGCTGGCCAGTTGTCGTCGTGGTCGGTTGGTTGGCGCGCGCGGGCGCGCGGATCGCGGCGCGGTTGACGCAACGTCGACGAAAGACCACCACGCTCTCGCGGTTGTTCTCTCTGCCTCGTTCGTTTTCTCATTTTCCCTTCGTCTCTTCTTTCAAATATTTTGCGTGCACCGATCGCCCCCTGCGCAGCAAAAGTGTGTGCGAGGTGAGAGATCGCGCGCGGGTCGACCGCGCGTGTTCCCGAGTCCACGAAAGCGCTATGTATGGTAGCAGCTCTTGACCGGGGCACGCGGCGTAGTCTAACCAAGCGCTCGCGCGCGGCGTTTCGCCGCGTTGCGTTTCTCTTTTCTCTCGCGTCGTCGTCGTCGTCGTCTCGCCTTCTTCGTATTATATATATATAGTACAGCCTCACGACAATTTCTTTTGACGACCTCAGAGCAGGCGAGATCACCCGCTGAATTTAAGCATATTATTAAGCGGAGGAAAAGAAACTAACCAGGATTTCCTTAGTAGCGGCGAGCGAACAGGAAAGAGCCCAGCACCGAATCCCGCGGTTCCGCCGCAGGGAAATGTGGTGTTTGGGAGGGTCCGCTTATCCCGAGGTGCCGCGTCGCGTCCAAGTCCATCTTGAATGGGGCCACTTACCCGCAGAGGGTGCCAGGCCCGTAGCGACCGGTGCGCGTCTCGGGAGGATCTCTCCTTAGAGTCGGGTTGCTTGAGAGTGCAGCTCTAAGTGGGTGGTAAACTCCATCTAAGGCTAAATACGACCACGAGACCGATAGCGAACAAGTACCGTGAGGGAAAGTTGAAAAGAACTTTGAAGAGAGAGTTCAAGAGTACGTGAAACCGTTCAGGGGTAAACCTAAGAAACCCAAAAGATCGAACGGGGAGATTCATCGTCAGCGACGCTGGCTTCGCGTCGGTGGGCGATGCCCGCGGGGCCTCACGGCTCGCGCGCGGGCACGCTGCCGCGCGCCGATGTCCGGCGTTTTCGTCGTCGTGCACTTCTCCCCTAGTAGAACGTCGCGACCCGCTGGGTGTCGGTCTACGGCCCGGGTGCGGTGTCTGACGCGTCGCCGGTAACACGGCACGCCGTCAAACCCTCGGTCGCCCGGCCGGCTGCCCGGCGGTACACGCAAGGTATCAGGCCGCAGCTCTCACACACGCGGGAGTGCGTCGAGGCCGTCGCAAGCGCGCGCCACGGTACACGGAGGCTTACGGACCTAGCGCCGTCACCGGTCCTGGCCCGCTGTTGGTCGTACGGTTAACCTTCGACAGGCCTGCAAACGTTCCCCGGGGCAACTCTGGGGACCGATACCGGTCGGCGACGCTACTGCTTTGGGTACTCTTAGGACCCGTCTTGAAACACGGACCAAGGAGTCTAACATGTACGCGAGTCATTGGGATCAGCGATACCTAAAGGCGTAATGAAAGTGAAGGTCGGCCCTGGTTGTCGACCGAGGGAGGATGGGCCGCGTCGCGATGCGGCTCCGCACTCCCGGGGCGTCTCGTTCTCATTGCGAGAAGAGGCGCACCCAGAGCGTACACGTTGGGACCCGAAAGATGGTGAACTATGCCTGGTCAGGACGAAGTCAGGGAAACCCTGATGGAGGTCCGTAGCGATTCTGACGTGCAAATCGATCGTCGGAACTGGGTATAGGGGCGAAAGACTAATCGAACCATCTAGTAGCTGGTTCCCTCCGAAGTTTCCCTCAGGATAGCTGGCACTCGGCCGTTCCGCACGGAACGCGCGCGAGTCTCATCTGGTAAAGCGAATGATTAGAGGCCTTGGGGCCGAAACGACCTCAACCTATTCTCAAACTTTAAATGGGTGAGATCTCTGGCTTTCTTGAACTATGAAGCCACGAGCATCTCGGATCAGAGTGCCAAGTGGGCCATTTTTGGTAAGCAGAACTGGCGCTGTGGGATGAACCAAACGCAGAGTTAAGGCGCCCAACTCGACGCTCATGGGACACCATGAAAGGCGTTGGTTGCTTAAGACAGCAGGACGGTGGCCATGGAAGTCGGAATCCGCTAAGGAGTGTGTAACAACTCACCTGCCGAAGCAACTAGCCCTGAAAATGGATGGCGCTGAAGCGTCGAGCCTATACTCTGCCGTCAGCGGCAAGTGGGGCGGCCGTGGGCAGGGCGTGGGTAACTCCTCGCCCGGAGCTTACAGGCCGCCACGAAGCCCTGACGAGTAGGAGGGTCGCGACGGTGTGCGCAGAAGGGTCTGGGCGCGAGCCTGCCTGGAGCCGCCGTCGGTGCAGATCTTGGTGGTAGTAGCAAATACTCCAGCGAGGCCCTGGAGGACTGACGTGGAGAAGGGTTTCGTGTGAACAGCCGTTGCACACGAGTCAGTCGATCCTAAGCCCTAGGAGAAATCCTATGTCAATGACGGCGTACGATACTCTCGTTGTCGCAGAAAAGTCTCGCGCACACAAAAAGCGCGCGCACACGCGAGTGTGCCGTCGCGCGCGGTGAGTGAACTTTTGACACACGCCCGTCGGGCGAAAGGGAATCCGGTTCCTATTCCGGAACCCGGCAGCGGAACCGCATACAATTCGGGCCCTCGTAAGAGTGTTCGTCGGGGTAACCCAAAATGACCTGGAGACGCCGTCGGGAGATCCGGGAAGAGTTTTCTTTTCTGTATAAGCGTTCGAGTTCCCTGGAAACCTCTAGCAGGGAGATAGGGTTTGGAACGCGAAGAGCACCGCAGTTGCGGCGGTGTCCGGATCTTCCCCTCGGACCTTGAAAATCCAGGAGAGGGCCACGTGGAGGTGTCGCGCCGGTTCGTACCCATATCCGCAGCAGGTCTCCAAGGTAAAGAGCCTCTAGTCGATAGACTAATGTAGGTAAGGGAAGTCGGCAAATTGGATCCGTAACTTCGGAATAAGGATTGGCTCTGAGGAGCGGGGCGTGTCGGGCTTGGTCGGGAAGCGGGTCTGGCTGACGTGCCGGGCCTGGGCGAGGTGAACTATCGGCGTTCTCGCGCCGGTTCAGGGATCCGAGCTCGGTCCCGTGCCTTGGCCTCCCGCGGATCTTCCTTGCTGCGAGGCTTCCGTGGCGGCGCGAGCCGTCGTGGTCGTCCTCTTCGGCCGCCATTCAACGCTCAGCTCAGAACTGGCACGGACTAGGGGAATCCGACTGTCTAATTAAAACAAAGCATTGCGATGGCCCTCGCGGGTGTTGACGCAATGTGATTTCTGCCCAGTGCTCTGAATGTCAACGTGAAGAAATTCAAGCAAGCGCGGGTAAACGGCGGGAGTAACTATGACTCTCTTAAGGCGAGTCAGTGGTCGTGGTAACTAGACCCTGGATTCGTAATCTGGAGACTCGAGTTCGGGTCCCGCCAGGGTGGCGGTATACCCGAGGTGTTTTTCTCGGTGATCTGGATGCGGATTCGGGGAAAGGGACGCCATGGCTGCAGGATGCGCCCCTCTTCGGAATTTTCGGAGGGGGCCATCAAGTCGAACTCCCCCCTAATAAGAAAATTAGGGGCTCGCCACCTGACTATCCTGTCTAGGCAGTGAGATGTCAGGTAAGAGGGGGATCTCGGCGCCACCGAGCCTTGGGGTTGCCAGCCCCTCCGCTCGTATGAGTTGGCCCTGTACACACTATAAACCAAGCCTCGGATGAACGTGGGGGGCCCTCTGGCCTTCCCACACCAACGACTCAGGGTCAAGGAGATGCAACCGACTACCAATGTGGATTCCCGGGATGCAACAGACGATTCCAAACAACCAGGGGAAAAGCAGTGCATGAACAACGCACCCATAAGGAATGGTACGATGGCCAAGAACTACCAGTCGCAGAGAAAGCAAGATGGTCACATGAAGAAATGACCATGATGGCAAGGAAGGAAGCTCAGCTCACTGTTGAAAACCAAACAAGATTCCTCAATCAAGAGCTAGTGCGATTCTTCCCAAATAGATCCGGGGAAGCAATCAAAGGCAAAAGACGGCAACAGGAGTATAAGAACATGGTCCAAGAATACATAGAACAACTAAGAAACCAGGGACCAATCTCCGAAGAAGAAGAAGACAGGATGGATGACAACGAAATGGAAGACAGATTTCTAACGTATCTCGAATCACTAAGAGAACCAAGGACGAGTGATTTTCAAGGGAAAAAGCTACATAAGATAGCAATGGAAGCACGAAGCAAAGGAAAAGAGGCAACAAAACATGAAGTTGCACTCTACCTTAGAGAAATCTTTCCACGACCACCACGACAAAAAGGGAAGAAAACTGAACAGACTCCGCCTAATGCAGAATCCAGAAGAATAAAGAGACGGAAAGAATACGGCTGGACACAAACAATGTGGAGAAAAGATAGGAAGCGCTGCATAACAAATATCCTGGAGAAAACTAATAACGAAAGTCAACCAGCCAGGGAGGTAATGGAACCATTCTGGAAGAATATAATGACCACAGATGGACAAACAGCACCACACAAAATCAAGGTTCCAATAAAGACCAATATATGGGAACCAATTGGAAGAGAAGATATGAAAATAGCCAAAATTCCACTCACAACGGCACCAGGACCAGATGGAGTAACAGCACGACAATATAGATCAATTCCAACAGAGATCATATTAAGATTATACAACCTAATCATGTGGTGTGAAGCACCACCGGCAGATATGCTGCTCTCTCGCACTATATTCCTGCCCAAGAAACAGGATGCAAAACAACCAGGAGAATTTAGACCAATCACAATACCACCAATACTACTGAGAGGACTCCACAAAATACTGGCAAAAAGAATGGAAAAAGAACTGAACATTGACCTCAGACAGAGAGCATTTAGATCAACAGATGGCTGTGCAGACAACATCCACCTGCTGGACACTCTTCTCCGATACCACCGAAAGGAATATAAATCAATATACGTGGCATCAATAGATGTCAGTAAAGCGTTTGATTCCATTACACACACAGCAATTGAGAGCACGCTAACCAACATGGGCGTCCCGGCCGCAATGCTGCGCTACCTGGCAAGAACATATGCAGAATCCAAAACACAACTGGAAGGAAAAGGCTGGACATCCAGGCCAATACACCCAAAAAGAGGTGTACGACAAGGAGACCCACTATCTCCAATAATCTTCAACGCCGTTACACACTGGCTACTACAGTCACTACCACAGGAGATAGGATCGAATTTGGGAGACACAAGAATCAACGCGGCGGCTTTCGCGGACGACCTACTGTTATTCGCAAGCACAGCAGCGGGCCTCCAAAAACTAATAGATACCACGACAACGTATCTAGAGGACTGCGGAATGATGGTGAACGTAGAAAAGAGCACAACGATAGCAATCAAGGCAACACCACACAGGAAAAAGACAGCTGTCGATGTCACTACAACGTTTACGTGCAACAACAGACAACTACGGGCACTATCACGCACAGATGAATGGCGATACCTAGGTATAATATTCACCGCAGAAGGAAGAACACAGTGTCACCCAACTCGAACAATAAAGCCTTACCTGGACACTCTCACAACAGCGCCTCTCAAACCACAGCAGAGAATGTATGCCTTACGAACCACGGTGATTCCTAAACTATACTACCAGCTAGCGCTGGGAACAGTAACAATAGGATCACTTAACAAGGCAGATAAAATTGTGAGAGCAGCAATACGCAAATGGTTGGTACTACCACATGACGTACCAGTAGCGTACTTCCACACGAGCATAAAAGACGGAGGATTAGGAGTGCCAGCAATGAGATGGACAGCGCCACTATCTAGAAGAGGACGACTTCTGGCAGTACTACGAAACACCAATCACCAAGGACTCACGAAATACGTGGAGGAAGAAATTAAAATATGCGAGAAACGATTAACAGACCACGGAATAAAGTATAATACTCCAGAAATGCTCGCAAATAGATGGGCTAAGCAATTGTATAGCTCAATAGATGGTGCTGCAATGAAGGAGTCTGCAAAGACACCCCACCAACACCAG
>NC_091884.1:3547899-3565399 GCF_019399895.1 Cardiocondyla obscurior | reverse complement strand
AAGTAACTCCGAGCCGAAAGCAACACGAGGCTCGCGTACTTTGCCGCTAGGACCGCGCGGAAGTAACTCCGAGCCGAAAGCAACACGAGGCTCGCGTACTTTGCCGATCGGACCGCGCGGAAGTAACTCCGAGCCGAAAGCAACACGAGGCTCGCGTACTTTGCCGCTAGGACCGCGCGGAAGTAACTCCGAGCCGAAAGCAACACGAGGCTCGCGTACTTTGCCGATCGGACCGCGCGGAAGTAACTCCGAGCCGAAAGCAACACGAGGCTCGCGTACTTTGTCGCTAGGACCGCGCGGAAGTAACTCCGAGCCGAAAGCAACACGAGGCTCGCGTACTTTGACGGTCGGACCGCTCGGAAGTAACTACGTGCAGAAAGCAACACAAAACTCGTAAACTTAGCCGCTCGTCGGCCGAAATTACGAAGAGCTCAAGAAAATAACACGAGATTTAAGAACATAGACGATCGCCAGCAGAGAGCTCGAAAAAACAGCACAAAACGCGAAAATTTAACTTTTACGAGAAAATAGCTAAGATAGCTTAAAAAACAATACGGAGAACAAAAGTTGATTGCCCGAAACGTTCGGAAGCAGCCCCGAGCAGTAGTAACACAGGGCTCGCGGACTTTGTTGTCCGAACCGCTCGAAAGTAGCTACGAGCCGAAAGCAACACGAGGCTCGCGTACTTTGCCGCTAGGACCGCGCGGAAGTAACTCCGAGCCGAAAGCAACACGAGGCTCGCGTACTTTGCCGCTAGGACCGCGCGGAAGTAACTCCGAGCCGAAAGCAACACGAGGCTCGCGTACTTTGCCGATCGGACCGCGCGGAAGTAACTCCGAGCCGAAAGCAACACGAGGCTCGCGTACTTTGTCGCTAGGACCGCGCGGAAGTAACTCCGAGCCGAAAGCAACACGAGGCTCGCGTACTTTGACGGTCGGACCGCTCGGAAGTAACTACGTGCAGAAAGCAACACAAAACTCGTAAACTTAGCCGCTCGTCGGCCGAAATTACGAAGAGCTCAAGAAAATAACACGAGATTTAAGAACATAGACGATCGCCAGCAGAGAGCTCGAAAAACAGCACAAAACGCGAAAATTTAACTTTTACGAGAAAATAGCTAAGATAGCTTATAAAAACAATACGGAGAACAAAAAGTTGATTGCCCGAAACGTTCGGAAGCAGCCCCGAGCAGTAGTAACACAGGGCTCGCGGACTTTGTTGTCCGAACCGCTCGAAAGTAGCTACGAGCCGAAAGCAACACGAGGCTCGCGTACTTTGCCGCTAGGACCGCGCGGAAGTAACTCCGAGCCGAAAGCAACACGAGGCTCGCGTACTTTGCCGATCGGACCGCGCGGAAGTAACTCCGAGCCGAAAGCAACACGAGGCTCGCGTACTTTGCCGCTAGGACCGCGCGGAAGTAACTCCGAGCCGAAAGCAACACGAGGCTCGCGTACTTTGCCGCTAGGACCGCGCGGAAGTAACTCCAAGCCGAAAGCAACACGAGGCTCGCGTACTTTGCCGATCGGACCGCGCGGAAGTAACTCCGAGCCGAAAGCAACACGAGGCTCGCGTACTTTGCCGCTAGGACCGCGCGGAAGTAACTCCGAGCCGAAAGCAACACGAGGCTCGCGTACTTTGCCGATCGGACCGCGCGGAAGTAACTCCGAGCCGAAAGCAACACGAGGCTCGCGTACTTTGCCGCTAGGACCGCGCGGAAGTAACTCCGAGCCGAAAGCAACACGAGGCTCGCGTACTTTGCCGCTAGGACCGCGCGGAAGTAACACCAAGCCGAAAGCAACACGAGGCTCGCGTACTTTGCCGATCGGACCGCGCGGAAGTAACTCCGAGCCGAAAGCAACACGAGGCTCGCGTACTTTGCCGCTAGGACCGCGCGGAAGTAACTCCGAGCCGAAAGCAACACGAGGCTCGCGTACTTTGCCGCTCGGACCGCGCGGAAGTAACTCCGAGCCGAAAGCAACACGAGGCTCGCGTACTTTGCCGATCGGACCGCGCGGAAGTAACTCCGAGCCGAAAGCAACACGAGGCTCGCGTACTTTGTCGCTAGGACCGCGCGGAAGTAACTCCGAGCCGAAAGCAACACGAGGCTCGCGTACTTTGACGGTCGGACCGCTCGGAAGTAACTACGTGCAGAAAGCAACACAAAACTCGTAAACTTAGCCGCTCGTCGGCCGAAATTACGAAGAGCTCAAGAAAATAACACGAGATTTAAGAACATAGACGATCGCCAGCAGAGAGCTCGAAAAACAGCACAAAACGCGAAAATTTAACTTTTACGAGAAAATAGCTAAGATAGCTTATAAAAACAATACGGAGAACAAAAAGTTGATTGCCCGAAACGTTCGGAAGCAGCCCCGAGCAGTAGTAACACAGGGCTCGCGGACTTTGTTGTCCGAACCGCTCGAAAGTAGCTACGAGCCGAAAGCAACACGAGGCTCGCGTACTTTGCCGCTAGGACCGCGCGGAAGTAACTCCGAGCCGAAAGCAACACGAGGCTCGCGTACTTTGCCGATCGGACCGCGCGGAAGTAACTCCGAGCCGAAAGCAACACGAGGCTCGCGTACTTTGCCGCTAGGACCGCGCGGAAGTAACTCCGAGCCGAAAGCAACACGAGGCTCGCGTACTTTGCCGCTAGGACCGCGCGGAAGTAACTCCCAGCCGAAAGCAACACGAGGCTCGCGTACTTTGCCGATCGGACCGCGCGGAAGTAACTCCGAGCCGAAAGCAACACGAGGCTCGCGTACTTTGCCGCTAGGACCGCGCGGAAGTAACTCCGAGCCGAAAGCAACACGAGGCTCGCGTACTTTGCCGATCGGACCGCGCGGAAGTAACTCCGAGCCGAAAGCAACACGAGGCTCGCGTACTTTGCCGCTAGGACCGCGCGGAAGTAACTCCGAGCCGAAAGCAACACGAGGCTCGCGTACTTTGCCGCTAGGACCGCGCGGAAGTAACCTGCCGAAAGCAACACGAGGCTCGCGTACTTTGCCGATCGGACCGCGCGGAAGTAACTCCGACCCGAAAGCAACACGAGGCTCGCGTACTTTGCCGCTAGGACCGCGCGGAAGTAACTCCGAGCCGAAAGCAACACGAGGCTCGCGGACTTTGACGGTCGGACCGCTCGGAAGTAACTACGTGGTAAAAGCAACACGAGGCTCGCGTACTTTGCCGATCAAACCGCTCGGAAGTAACTACGTTCCCAAAGCAACACGAGGCTCGCGAACTTTGACGGTCGGACCGCTCGGAAGTAACTACGTGGTAAAAGCAACACGAGGCTCGCGGACTTCGCTGCGGCTAAGTCCGCGCGGCGTCGAAATTTCACCGCCGGCGCCCATATACCGCCGTGCGTTAGACCGTGCGTCGCCGACCGCCCGGCCGCTCGGTTCGGTACTGTAAGAGGTGTCGTCGCTGCGGCGACTCGTGCACAACACGGTGCATGCGAGCTCTCGGTCTGGTCGTACCGTAGCGTTACGGCGTATGTATAACCGAGCTCGGCGAAGCACTGCGGTGCGTACAAAAGTGTCGTTCGCACTAGAACGCTTTTTGAGAGAATTTAGCTTCGCGCTTACTACGAGAACTTTGGTTCTCTTTTTGAGATCTTTCGGGCGTCTTGCCGACATTCGGCCAAATGTGCGCCAAGCTCTCGGCGATCGTTTCGAGGCCGGATAGCGAAGGAATTGGTGAATACGTGACGAAGAAATTTTGTATCTCGAGGACTCTGCCGTTCGTGCGGTCCGTACGTACCTCCGAGCCGTAAACAACACGGAGCTCGAGATCTTTGACGCGGAGGTAACTACCGTGCGCCGCAGCGGCTAAGTCCGCGCGGCGTCGAAATTTCACCGCCGGCGCCCATATACCGCCGTGCGTTAGACCGTGCGTCGCCGACCGCCCGGCCGCTCGGTTCGGTACTGTAAGAGGTGTCGTCGCTGCGGCGACTCGTGCACAACACGATGCATGCGAGCTCTCGGTCTGGTCGTACCGTAGCGTTACGGCGTATGTATAACCGAGCTCGGCGAAGCACTGCGGTGCGTACAAAAGTGTCGTTCGCACTAGAACGCTTTTTGAGAGAATTTAGCTTCGCGCTTACTACGAGAACTTTGGTTCTCTTTTGAGATCTTTCGGGCGTCTTGCCGACATTCGGCCAAATGTGCGCCAAGCTCTCGGCGATCGTTTCGAGGCCGGATAGCGAAGGAATTGGTGAATACGTGACGAAGAAATTTTGTATCTCGAGGACTCTGCCGTTCGTGCGGTCCGTACGTACCTCCGAGCCGTAAAACAACACGGAGCTCGAGATCTTTGACGCGGAGGTAACTACCGTGCGCCGCAGCGGCTAAGTCCGCGCGGCGTCGAAATTTCACCGCCGGCGCCCATATACCGCCGTGCGTTAGACCGTGCGTCGCCGACCGCCCGGCCGCTCGGTTCGGTACTGTAAGAGGTGTCGTCGCTGCGGCGACTCGTGCACAACACGATGCATGCGAGCGCTCGGTCTGGTCGTACCGTAGCGTTACGGCGTATGTATAACCGAGCTCGGCGAAGCACTGCGGTGCGTACAAAAGTGTCGTTCGCACTAGAACGCTTTTTGAGAGAATTTAGCTTCGCGCTTACTACGAGAACTTTGGTTCTCTCTTTGAGATCTTTCGGGCGTCTTGCCGACATTCGGCCAAATGTGCGCCAAGCTCTCGGCGATCGTTTCGAGGCCGGATAGCGAAGGAATTGGTGAATACGTGACGAAGAAATTTTGTATCTCGAGGACTCTGCCGTTCGTGCGGTCCGTACGTACCTCCGAGCCGTAAAACAACACGGAGCTCGAGATCTTTGACGCGGAGGTAACTACCGTGCGCCGCAGCGGCTAAGTCCGCGCGGCGTCGAAATTTCACCGCCGGCGCCCATATACCGCCGTGCGTTAGACCGTGCGTCGCCGACCGCCCGGCCGCTCGGTTCGGTACTGTAAGAGGTGTCGTCGCTGCGGCGACTCGTGCACAACACGGTGCATGCGAGCGCTCGGTCTGGTCGTACCGTAGCGTTACGGCGTATGTATAACCGAGCTCGGCGAAGCACTGCGGTGCGTACAAAAGTGTCGTTCGCACTAGAACGCTTTTTGAGAGAATTTAGCTTCGCGCTTACTACGAGAACTTTGGTTCTCTTTTTGAGATCTTTCGGGCGTCTTGCCGACATTCGGCCAAATGTGCGCCAAGCTCTCGGCGATCGTTTCGAGGCCGGATAGCGAAGGAATTGGTGAATACTTGACGAAGAAATTTTGTATCTCGAGGACTCTGCCGTTCGTGCGGTCCGTACGTACCTCCGAGCCGTAAAACAACACGGAGCTCGAGATCTTTGACGCGGAGGTAACTACCGTGCGCCGCAGCGGCTAAGTCCGCGCGGCGTCGAAATTTCACCGCCGGCGCCCATATACCGCCGTGCGTTAGACCGTGCGTCGCCGACCGCCCGGCCGCTCGGTTCGGTACTGTAAGAGGTGTCGTCGCTGAGGCGACTCGTGCACAACACGATGCATGCGAGCTCTCGGTCTGGTCGTACCGTAGCGTTACGGCGTATGTATAACCGAGCTCGGCGAAGCACTGCGGTGCGTACGAAAGTGTCTTTCGCTCGAGAGAGATTTTTAAAGTGTTTTGCACTGCGCTGAGTGCGAGAATTTCGGTTCTCTTTTTCGAGAGCGTTCGGGCGTCTTGCCGACATTCGGCCAATTGTGCGCCAAGCTCTCGGCGATCGTTTCGAGGCCGGATAGCGAAGGAATTGGTGAATACTTGACGAAGAAATTTTGTATCTCGAGGACTCTGCCGTTCGTGCGGTCCGTACGTACCTCCGAGCCGTAAAACAACACGGAGCTCGAGATCTTTGACGCGGAGGTAACTACCGTGCGCCGCAGCGGCTAAGTCCGCGCGGCGTCGAAATTTCACCGCCGGCGCCCATATACCGCCGTGCGTTAGACCGTGCGTCGCCGACCGCCCGGCCGCTCGGTTCGGTACTGTAAGAGGTGTTGTCGCTGCGGCGACTCGTGCACAACACGATGCATGCGAGCGCTCGGTCTGGTCGTACCGTAGCGTTACGGCGTATGTATAACCGAGCTCGACGAAGCACTGCGGTGCGTACAAAAGTGTCGTTCGCACTAGAACGCTTTTTGAGAGAATTTAGCCTCGCGCTTACTACGAGAACTTTGGTTCTCTTTGAGATCGTTCGGGCGTGTTGCCGACATTCGGCCAAATGTGCGCCGGGCTCGGCGATCGTTTCGACACCAAAGTCGAAAATCGAAGGCGTTGGTAAATCCGAGCCGAAACGATACGGAGCTCGAGTACTTTGCCGTTCGAGCTGTCCGTGGGTAACTACTTGCCGAAAGCAACACGAGGCTCGAGGACTTTTGCGTAAATAACTACGTACGACGCAGCGGCTAAGTCCTCGAGGCGTCGAAATTTCGCAGGTTTCGCCCATATACCGCCGTGCGTTAGACCGTGCGTCGCCGACCGCCCGGCCGCCCGGTTCGGTACTATAAGACACAGCATTGCCACGAGTCGGTGTCGAGAGACCGAATGGCTCATATGTGGCGCGCACTTACGTGTTGGACGCGCGATCGTCCCTCGCTTCCGAGCAAGCGTGCGGACGTATCGTTGCGCTTACCGAACATCAACTCCACGGATACGAGAGTGTCGGTTTCGGCGAGATCTTTGACGATGTCGCCGTTCCCGCTTACTTGTACGCCGTAGCGAAATAATTTTCAACCGGTGCCTCGGTGTTCTCACCGCTGGCACCGTTGAACGAACAGTGCTCCACGACGTCTCAGATCGGATCGGTCTAGCGTCAGGGCTAAGCGGCCTTACAAGCCGCTGTTATGGGTGAATGAGAACAAAATTTGATCTTTCATACCGTTAAGGTATATATAAATACGAAAAGCGTGTCCGTCGACCGGCTCGAAAAGTTCCGGCGGCATTAACGACACACGAAACGCGCACGGCTCTTCCTCGCGGAGTGTCCGTAGCAGCGTAGCGTTGTCTTTCGCGTTGCTCCACCGCGAGTAACCGCGATCGCACACACGAAGCTCCCTGGTTGATCCTGCCAGTAGTCATATGCTTGTCTCAAAGATTAAGCCATGCATGTCTCAGTGCATGCCGAATTAAGGTGAAACCGCGAATGGCTCATTAAATCAGTTATGGTTCATTAGATTGTACCCACATTTACTTGGATAACTGTGGTAATTCTAGAGCTAATACATGCAAAACAGAGTCCCGACCAGTGATGGAAGGGACGCTTTTATTAGATCAAAACCAATCGGTGGCGTGCGGATCTCCGTGCGTCCACCGTTTATTTTGGCGACTCTGAATAACTTTGTGCTGATCGTACGGTCCTAGCACCGGCGACGCATCTTTCAAATGTCTGCCTTATCAACTGTCGATGGTAGGTTCTGCGCCTACCATGGTTGTAACGGGTAACGGGGAATCAGGGTTCGATTCCGGAGAGGGAGCCTGAGAAACGGCTACCACATCCAAGGAAGGCAGCAGGCGCGCAAATTACCCACTCCCGGCACGGGGAGGTAGTGACGAAAAATAACGATACGGGACTCATCCGAGGCCCCGTAATCGGAATGAGTACACTTTAAATCCTTTAACGAGGATCCATTGAGGGCAAGTCTGGTGCCAGCAGCCGCGGTAATTCCAGCTCCAATAGCGTATATTAAAGTTGTTGCGGTTAAAAAGCTCGTAGTTGAATCTGTGTCGCACACCGTCGGTTCACCGCTCGCGGTGTTTAACTGGCGTGATGTGGGACGTCCTACCGGTGGGCTTAGCCCCGCGAGGGGCCGCCCAAACTAATATCCCGTCGCGGTGCTCTTTACTGAGTGTCGAGTCGGGCCGGTACGTTTACTTTGAACAAATTAGAGTGCTTAAAGCAGGCTATCCTCGCCTGAATACTGCGTGCATGGAATAATGGAATAGGACCTCGGTTCTATTTTGTTGGTTTTCGGAACCCCGAGGTAATGATTAATAGGGACAGATGGGGGCATTCGTATTGCGACGTTAGAGGTGAAATTCTTGGATCGTCGCAAGACGGACAGAAGCGAAAGCATTTGCCAAAAATGTTTTCATTAATCAAGAACGAAAGTTAGAGGTTCGAAGGCGATCAGATACCGCCCTAGTTCTAACCATAAACGATGCCAGCTAGCGATCCGCCGAAGTTCCTCCGATGACTCGGCGGGCAGCTTCCGGGAAACCAAAGCTTTTGGGTTCCGGGGAAGTATGGTTGCAAAGCTGAAACTTAAAGGAATTGACGGAAGGGCACCACCAGGAGTGGAGCCTGCGGCTTAATTTGACTCAACACGGGAAACCTCACCAGGCCCAGACACCGGAAGGATTGACAGATTGATAGCTCTTTCTTGATTCGGTGGGTGGTGGTGCATGGCCGTTCTTAGTTGGTGGAGCGATTTGTCTGGTTAATTCCGATAACGAACGAGACTCTAGCCTGCTAAATAGGCGTACCTTATGGTATTCGAAGGCCCCGGCTTCGGCCGGCGGGTTTTTACTACCAACGTACAAACAAATCTTCTTAGAGGGACAGGCGGCTTCTAGCCGCACGAGATTGAGCAATAACAGGTCTGTGATGCCCTTAGATGTTCTGGGCCGCACGCGCGCTACACTGAAGGAATCAGCGTGTGTTCCCTGGCCGAAAGGCCCGGGTAACCCGCTGAACCTCCTTCGTGCTAGGGATTGGGGCTTGCAATTGTTCCCCATGAACGAGGAATTCCCAGTAAGCGCGAGTCATAAGCTCGCGTTGATTACGTCCCTGCCCTTTGTACACACCGCCCGTCGCTACTACCGATTGAATGATTTAGTGAGGTCTTCGGACTGGTGCGCGGCAATGCGTCGGCATTGCCGATGTTGCCGGGAAGATGACCAAACTTGATCATTTAGAGGAAGTAAAAGTCGTAACAAGGTTTCCGTAGGTGAACCTGCGGAAGGATCATTAACGTTCCGGAGGTCCTGCTGCTCTGTGTGCACCGTTCTCGTGACGAGCGCGCAGCGGCCGGCGACTGCATGGACGAGGAACCGTACGCGCGCACGGTAACGCGTACTACGTTGCCTGCCGCGATACGGGGCAGACAAGCTAGAACACGACTCTGCGAGTTGTGTCGAGAGTGGCTGAAGGGGCGCAAAATCTAATCGCACGCGAGACATCGCGTCTTCCGAGTCCGCGCCGCCTTCCCACTCCTCGTCGGAGCGTCCGTCGCGAGACGCGACGCTTCGCTCGAGCAAAATTGCGAGATCGAGAGGAGAGAATAGTTTATGCGACGCAACGACCGCGTGCGCGCTCACACGCCGCCAACGGTGGCGTGCTGCGGTGTGCGCCGCATTCGTCGCCGTCGTATAAGAGAGGATTGTCGGTCGGGACGAGTGTGTCGAGATCTCGAGAGCTCAAAGCGAGAGAGGACCCCGGGCATATTGTGGAGAAGAAGAGAGATTCGAGAGTTGTACGCATTGCCGTATTACGCTCTTTGCATTCTCTCTCTCTCTCGTTTCCTGCGGAGATTCTCCGACTCTCTGTCTCTCGCGCGCTTCGAACGACCCGTTGCGCGGACCACCGCGCTCAGCGCGCCCCTTAGCCGGGGCTAGCGCGGCCGGTTGGTCTCGTTGTGCGAATCCAGGAGGAGCGCGAAGGTGCATCTATATGCGCGCCCGCTCGCGGATCAGGATCGGTGAGAAGGAGACTACGGAGGCGCGCTCGCGCGCTGCCTCTATCTCCGCGATTCGGACGCGTTGCGGTGCGCGCGAATGCGCCGCGTACCGGTGGTAACCTATGCTGCCGCGTCGTCGTGCGCGCCGGGCGAGGAGTGGAGAGTGCGACGATTCTCGCCGCTGCTCTTCCTCCGGTCGCGCGCGCGCGATCGCGCGCGCTGAAGGGTTCGTCGAATATGCTAGTCATTTTCGACCCCGATGGTTTTTCAAAGAGTTCCGCCCCGGCTCTCGCTTCGCGAGAGACGCAACCTCTTGGTTTTCGCGCCGCGCCGACAACCGACGTCTCTCTCTCTCCATTATTGTGCCGTAGCCCCCGTAACAGGGGCGGCGGTCCGCGCGTGCTCGGACGCGCGGCCAGGCTGATCGAAGGGCCAAAACGAAGAAGACGCACATTGTTGTCTATTCCTTGATAGAGCGTACTTGGTGCGCGAAGGAACGATTACCCTGAACGGTGGATCACTTGGCTCGTGGGTCGATGAAGAACGCAGCTAATTGCGCGTCAACTTGTGAACTGCAGGACACATGAACATCGACATTTCGAACGCACATTGCGGTCCACGGATACAATTCCCGGACCACGCCTGGCTGAGGGTCGTTTTATCGAAGACAAACTGCTTGCGCGCGCCGTTTCGACGGCCGCGTACGAGCGATTCGTTGGACGTTCGCCCGATCGCGGCGGCCGGCGAGAGAGTTATACCCGCATCCACGAGAAAAGAGAAGAGAAGCGAGGAGTCGTCGATGACGCCTTCCCCGGGGTATCAGGCACACTACGCACGCTATCCACGCGGCGAGTTGCTGGATTCCATCAGGGTTTTACGAAGGCTCTCGCGCTCTCTGCGCGCGCTCTCTCTATACTCGCGGAACGGCGGCGTACTCTCGCGCCCCCGTTGGGCGTCGTCCGAAATAACGAGGTTTGAGGGTCGAACGAATGAACGACGACCGACCGAAAGATGCGATCGAGAATCGCAGAGAGACGCACGCACGCACACACGCACGGGAGGGAAGGACGTGCGCGGTGGTGATAAACGTGGCGAGCTCTTGCAAGGAGTTTATACGTTATACGTATATACGCGCCGAACGAAAAAGAGTAGATCTGCCCCTCGCGCGCCGCCGCCCGGAGTGAAACAAGCCGACAATTCGTTCGCGCTTGTACTCCCGGAAGGTGGCCTGTGTGCCGCTTGCGGCGCGCGCGGGATCCAAGGCTGATCCACGGAGAAGTAGTTCATAAGGAGCGCGGAGAACCGAGTTTGAGTTTTCCTCTCCTTCTTCGAATGAAGATCGGAGAGGAGAATAGAGGCCGCGAGATAATCGCGCGCCTCCTCGTTCTCTTCTGCACAGAGCGCATATCGTCGCTTTACCGCCGCCAACGCAAAGGAAACTCGAGAGGAGGGATTTTAGAGATATATACGACGAAGCAAAGATACGAGAGAACCTGACCGTATTATAAGAGAGAGAGAGTGGTCGTCGCCGCTGCAGCTGCTGCCGGCCGCCGCCGCAGTCGCGTTGCCGACGCCACCACGACGCGCAAACCGGCCTCCGACGTTCGCGTCGGGCTGGCTGGCCAGTTGTCGTCGTGGTCGGTTGGTTGGCGCGCGGGCGCGCGGATCGCGGCGCGGTTGACGCAACGTCGACGAAAGACCACCACGCTCTCGCGGTTGTTCTCTCTGCCTCGTTCGTTTTCTCATTTTCCCTTCGTCTCTTCTTTCAAATATTTTGCGTGCACCGATCGCCCCCTGCGCAGCAAAAGTGTGTGCGAGGTGAGAGATCGCGCGCGGGTCGACCGCGCGTGTTCCCGAGTCCACGAAAGCGCTATGTATGGTAGCAGCTCTTGACCGGGGCACGCGGCGTAGTCTAACCAAGCGCTCGCGCGCGGCGTTTCGCCGCGTTGCGTTTCTCTTTTCTCTCGCGTCGTCGTCGTCGTCGTCTCGCCTTCTTCGTATTATATATATATATAGTACAGCCTCACGACAATTTCTTTTGACGACCTCAGAGCAGGCGAGATCACCCGCTGAATTTAAGCATATTATTAAGCGGAGGAAAAGAAACTAACCAGGATTTCCTTAGTAGCGGCGAGCGAACAGGAAAGAGCCCAGCACCGAATCCCGCGGTTCCGCCGCAGGGAAATGTGGTGTTTGGGAGGGTCCGCTTATCCCGAGGTGCCGCGTCGCGTCCAAGTCCATCTTGAATGGGGCCACTTACCCGCAGAGGGTGCCAGGCCCGTAGCGACCGGTGCGCGTCTCGGGAGGATCTCTCCTTAGAGTCGGGTTGCTTGAGAGTGCAGCTCTAAGTGGGTGGTAAACTCCATCTAAGGCTAAATACGACCACGAGACCGATAGCGAACAAGTACCGTGAGGGAAAGTTGAAAAGAACTTTGAAGAGAGAGTTCAAGAGTACGTGAAACCGTTCAGGGGTAAACCTAAGAAACCCAAAAGATCGAACGGGGAGATTCATCGTCAGCGACGCTGGCTTCGCGTCGGTGGGCGATGCCCCGCGGGGCCTCACGGCTCGCGCGCGGGCACGCTGCCGCGCGCCGATGTCCGGCGTTTTCGTCGTCGTGCACTTCTCCCCTAGTAGAACGTCGCGACCCGCTGGGTGTCGGTCTACGGCCCGGGTGCGGTGTCTGACGCGTCGCCGGTAACACGGCACGCCGTCAAACCCTCGGTCGCCCGGCCGGCTGCCCGGCGGTACACGCAAGGTATCAGGCCGCAGCGCTCACACACGCGGGAGTGCGTCGAGGCCGTCGCAAGCGCGCGCCACGGTACACGGAGGCTTACGGACCTAGCGCCGTCACCGGTCCTGGCCCGCTGTTGGTCGTACGGTTAACCTTCGACAGGCCTGCAAACGTTCCCGGGCAACTCGGGGACCGATACCGGTCGGCGACGCTACTGCTTTGGGTACTCTTAGGACCCGTCTTGAAACACGGACCAAGGAGTCTAACATGTACGCGAGTCATTGGGATCAGCGATACCTAAAGGCGTAATGAAAGTGAAGGTCGGCCCTGGTTGTCGACCGAGGGAGGATGGGCCGCGTCGCGATGCGGCTCCGCACTCCCGGGGCGTCTCGTTCTCATTGCGAGAAGAGGCGCACCCAGAGCGTACACGTTGGGACCCGAAAGATGGTGAACTATGCCTGGTCAGGACGAAGTCAGGGAAACCCTGATGGAGGTCCGTAGCGATTCTGACGTGCAAATCGATCGTCGGAACTGGGTATAGGGGCGAAAGACTAATCGAACCATCTAGTAGCTGGTTCCCTCCGAAGTTTCCCTCAGGATAGCTGGCACTCGGCCGTTCCGCACGGAACGCGCGCGAGTCTCATCTGGTAAAGCGAATGATTAGAGGCCTTGGGGCCGAAACGACCTCAACCTATTCTCAAACTTTAAATGGGTGAGATCTCTGGCTTTCTTGAACTATGAAGCCACGAGCATCTCGGATCAGAGTGCCAAGTGGGCCATTTTTGGTAAGCAGAACTGGCGCTGTGGGATGAACCAAACGCAGAGTTAAGGCGCCCAACTCGACGCTCATGGGACACCATGAAAGGCGTTGGTTGCTTAAGACAGCAGGACGGTGGCCATGGAAGTCGGAATCCGCTAAGGAGTGTGTAACAACTCACCTGCCGAAGCAACTAGCCCTGAAAATGGATGGCGCTGAAGCGTCGAGCCTATACTCTGCCGTCAGCGGCAAGAGGGGCGGCCGTGGGCAGGGCGTGGGTAACTCCTCGCCCGGAGCTTACAGGCCGCCACGAAGCCCTGACGAGTAGGAGGGTCGCGACGGTGTGCGCAGAAGGGTCTGGGCGCGAGCCTGCCTGGAGCCGCCGTCGGTGCAGATCTTGGTGGTAGTAGCAAATACTCCAGCGAGGCCCTGGAGGACTGACGTGGAGAAGGGTTTCGTGTGAACAGCCGTTGCACACGAGTCAGTCGATCCTAAGCCCTAGGAGAAATCCTATGTCAATGACGGCGTACGATACTCTCGTTGTCGCAGAAAAGTCTCGCGCACAAAAGCGCGCGCGCACACGCGAGTGTGCCGTCGCGCGCGGTGAGTGAACTTTGACACACGCCCGTCGGGCGAAAGGGAATCCGGTTCCTATTCCGGAACCCGGCAGCGGAACCGCATACAATTCGGGCCCTCGTAAGAGTGTTCGTCGGGGTAACCCAAAATGACCTGGAGACGCCGTCGGGAGATCCGGGAAGAGTTTTCTTTTCTGTATAAGCGTTCGAGTTCCCTGGAAACCTCTAGCAGGGAGATAGGGTTTGGAACGCGAAGAGCACCGCAGTTGCGGCGGTGTCCGGATCTTCCCTCGGACCTTGAAAATCCAGGAGAGGGCCACGTGGAGGTGTCGCGCCGGTTCGTACCCATATCCGCAGCAGGTCTCCAAGGTAAAGAGCCTCTAGTCGATAGACTAATGTAGGTAAGGGAAGTCGGCAAATTGGATCCGTAACTTCAGAATAAGGATTGGCTCTGAGGAGCGGGGCGTGTCGGGCTTGGTCGGGAAGCGGGTCTGGCTGACGTGCCGGGCCTGGGCGAGGTGAACTATCGGCGTTCTCGCGCCGGTTCAGGGATCCGAGCTCGGTCCCGTGCCTTGGCCTCCCGCGGATCTTCCTTGCTGCGAGGCTTCCGTGGCGGCGCGAGCCGTCGTGGTCGTCCTCTTCGGCCGCCATTCAACGCTCAGCTCAGAACTGGCACGGACTAGGGGAATCCGACTGTCTAATTAAAACAAAGCATTGCGATGGCCCTCGCGGGTGTTGACGCAATGTGATTTCTGCCCAGTGCTCTGAATGTCAACGTGAAGAAATTCAAGCAAGCGCGGGTAAACGGCGGGAGTAACTATGACTCTCTTAAGGCGACGGACGTGTGTCACATCGCTCCCGAGTTAGTGCCGATTAATTGTGATTGCAAGTGGCCTAGAAAGACAAGTTGGTGATCCGCGAGTAGTGTTTCGCACGGGCTTTTCGTTGATATATGCCACGTCTTTGGCGGTTGTGTGGTTTGTCAAATATCGGCGACGGAAGTTGTTTACGGGCTAGGTATATGGACGGATTTCGTTTGCCCGTGGTGACATTTAGATTTACTGTGACATAAAAATAATACGAAATTAATGATTGTGCGAGATTTCCACTGCATGGGATGCTTTTCAACATCAAAATCCGTTAAGATTGGGCCGATAAAAGTCGATTTACATCTATATACGGCAGTGTACACGAGCACGTGTGTCGGCCATATTGGCCCGGTCGGGTGTGTTCGAAAACGCGAATTGAACGCATTTTTAAAACGGTTTAAAAGAACAGACCGGAGAAATAAAAGAACAGACCGAAAAAATTAAAAATACACACCAAACGACTACAAACAATACCGGGTGTCCAAAAATTAATTTTAACGGATGATTAAAAGAACATACTTGACAATAAAAGGAACAAACCGAAGTGTTGCTAAAAATCGAAACAGCGATATTGTTGGACTTGTAAATTTTTTTTCTATGAGGATTTAGACTGCTTTTGATTAGTTATTATATACCGGGTGACAATAAAACAGAG
Organism: Cardiocondyla obscurior; assembly: GCF_019399895.1. Taxonomy (NCBI): domain Eukaryota; kingdom Metazoa; phylum Arthropoda; class Insecta; order Hymenoptera; family Formicidae; genus Cardiocondyla; species Cardiocondyla obscurior. The sequence continues at coordinate 3,550,123 of NC_091884.1, read as the reverse complement.
TCAAATTATAAAAACTAAGTGTTGCAAAATAAAATCAAGCTGCGGTATTTCTGAACTTGAGAGTTACCCTGTGATAATTAAGACCATTTCTCATCAATTATTATATACCGGGTGACAATAAAATAAGGCTAAATCATTAAAATTAAATATGAGTCAGGAAGAACCGCGTGCTTTGGAGCAACAAGTTAATGAGATGGAGATCGATCCTGGGGGAGTGCCTAACACCCCCGTAGCGAGAGCTATGTCCGATTTTCGTTTTCGTTCAGGTAGCGACTCGGTAGTTGTACAGCAGGGATTGCGAGGAGCGAAACGACTGGCAACATCCCCTTTGGAGGGAAAAGAAATAAAAGATTTATCCCCGATAACAGATGTGGATCTACAGAAGATGAAAGATGATTTAGATAGCCATGACTATAATTTTGCCTCGATAAACGCTGTCAGCAAAGAATCAGCAACCAAAAAGAAGGAACTTGAGTTGATTATGGCAGCTTATAGAAGAGCAATTAATAAACTGACAATGGCTTACCTAACAATGAAGGCAGAAAGAGACACCACATTGCGCATATGGGGAATGATTAAAACGGAAGTACAAAAATCAAACGCGAAAGAAGAAGCGGAATCAATAAAAGAAATGACAAAAACGACTATTAGAGAAGCATTAACGGAATGGCAACACGAAGAGACATGCACAACGATGGGACCAACAGGGAGCTACGCTAATGCGGTTAAGGTAAACAAGGAAGCGCAAGGAGGAGCCACATGGGCAACAAAACGAAACATGGAACCAAGGCAACAAACAGAAACAATCGAAGTAGCACCCACAAGAGAAAACGAAAAGGATTACGCTGATGCAACGGCAACAAAACAAGCGGTATTAAAGACAATTAAACCAGATGAAATGGGCATTAAAATCGATCGCCTGATAAGAGGACGAAACAAGACGATTAAAATAGTAGCACCTAAAGGAGAATTGAACAAAATGAAGCAGGCACTAACCAACGCAGGGATGGAAATTAAAACGTTCGATAACATGAATCCCAGACTAATAATAAGAGACATACCGACTACTACAAACAAGGAAGAAGCTATGCAATGCTTAATGAAGCAGAATTTGGAAGGAGTCGCGGACGACGAAATTAAAATGGTATATTTTTATCCACCGGAGAAAAGAAAAAGCACAAATATGATAATTGAAGTAACACCGGAAATCAGAAGACGCCTATTAGCCCGGGGCCGCATATATATGGGATGGTCATCATGTAGGATAATGGACCATATTCGAGTAACCCAATGCTACAAATGTTTAGCGATAGGACACATTGCGAAAGTATGCAGAGCGGAGAAGGACATCTGTGGTCACTGTGCAGGAGATCACGAATCAAGGGCATGCAATAAAAAGGAAACATTAAAATGTCACAACTGTACAAAGGCAAAGTTAACGGAACTGGATCATTCGGCATTTGACACAAATAAGTGCGCGATACTAAAACGCAAAATAAACGAAAGAGTAAATATGATTCATTATTAGGCACTGATCATAAATAAAGCCATAGTTTAAAACACTAGCAAAGGGGGAGGTTTGTCGCCTGCCGGAGCCTGAGAGCACCCCCTTTGCGATGAATCCCGGCCGCAAAATCAACATATAATGCGATAGCAAATTAACGACATACATTATACGCGGTGGGTGGGTTAGCAACCCCCCCACTGTGTCCTCGAAAGAGGAATTTCATTGGTGCTACTTCTACAAATAATGAAACATATGTACGGGGAGGTACCTCGGAGCCTCCCCCCAATGAAAACTCGACTCGTGGAAATCCCCAAGAAAGGAATATCAATACACCGATTGAACAAAATGTGGTCATCATGGAATACGTCTGCCCTCATTGTATGCGATCTTTTAACTCAAAAATTGGGCTGGGACTTCATAAGAAAAGCCAGCATCGAGAAGAATATAATGAAGAAATTCAGTTGGCAAGAACTAAACCAAGATGGAACGACGAAGAAATCGAGATGATGGCGTATGAAGAAGCACAAATCTCAAGCAATATAATAGCGATAAATAAGCACTTAAAAATAAAAATGGAAACAACAAGGTCTATTGAGGCAATAAAAGGAATACGAAAACGACGAGAATACAAAGAAGCGGTTATAAAATATAGAGAAGAAATACAAAATAACATAAGTGAAGAAACAGATATAATACAAGAGAGAGAATATGTACAAA